>NW_016807437.1:528217-547448 GCF_001698545.2 Rhinopithecus bieti | reverse complement strand
TTGTGCACATGTACAATAGAACTTAAATTATAATTAAATAAAATAAAAAAAGAAAACAGAAAACAACGTATTGATGCGATTCTGAGCTTCACTGACAGTGAAATTGACTACATCTCTAACTGATTAACTATATCTCAATTTCAAATACTGCCCTGACCACAAAGGTAGAATCTAAATATGAACTGACATATTAAGACCTAGGTGCTTAAATGGTAGGATGTACTTATTCTAGGCTTCCTGTGCTATGACAGGCTTTTACTCTTATGTGGTTAGGTATGTTTCCAGGGACATGCCTCAGTGAATATCACACATGGAAATGTGGTTAATAATGAGCCCCTTCTGTGATGGAATTATTATTCAAGGTATATAAATGTATAAATATGTGAGGCTTAATAAACCATAACCTTATTGAAAAGTAAATCTTCCATTGAGCAAATCATACATTATTTCACATAATAGGTCCACAGATATTTTTAAGAGAGTGAATGAAAGGCCATGCAGCCTGCTGAGGAAGAGTATGTTCCTAATGTAGAGTGTTATATATGTGTAAAACCTACAAGAAAATAAAGCAGATTTCCTTGCAGAGGTAGCAAAATTGTCAGCTATTTGGACTTTCAGGGAAAATACACAGTATTTGAAGAAAACAATGGAAAACAATAGTGGAGTCAGTGCCAAGCTGATGAGTAAAGTACAGAAACACATTCTAATGGAGATGAGCTGGTTTAAATAAGCCCCAAGAAATCGAAAAATTATGTCTCCACTAAACGAAATTTCTATCCCACATATTAAGACTGTAACACAAATAGACAAAAGAGAGGAAATATATGATTATAGATGCTTAATTCGGCCAACACAAACACAGCATATCCATTTCAACACTGTGTGGAATTATTCAGCTTCTAGCTAGGGGAAAAAAGCATCAGGAAAAACAAAAACACACAAAAAAATCCTTTCCTACAGTTCCCTCAAGGCAACCAGAAAGTGAAACTTAATTAAACAAGTGAAATGTAATTACCTACTGCTTACCGCACATGGTGCTGATTTTCACTTCACATTCTAGGTTCATTATTAACAGACCGGTGCTGCCCAGCGGTATGAATAAAAGTTCTATGTTGGGGTAACCATTGGCAGGGAGCAAGAGAAGCAAAGTGCTACCTGTTCTGGCCTCCCTACAGGGGCTCAATTCCTCCAGTCACTAGTTTCAGCTAGACACACTTCAGGCTGGGACTGTGAGTAGAGTCTAATTATGTAAGGGCTGTCCCTCAAGCATGGTGGGAGGTAACCCCACTCTCTGGGGGAAACTGAATCTGAATCTGGGGGTTTTTACACTTCTCAGGACCTCACTATGATTGCTCATTCAGCCCACTTGCTATTTTCATGCACTGTTTAGAACAACTCAGCAGTTTCTTTTATAGGAAAGGGCATTTGATATATGGCACCTGTTGAAACAATTTGAAATGTGATTTCATCATGACTCTGGAAACATGGAGATGGCTTTCTTTTGTTGACAGGTACATACATTCAGAACCAGTAGGATGCCATCTCTGCTCTCTATGGTTTCATTTTATTATGAAGTTTGATGCTATAATGGTATTTGGATATCTTTATTTAACTTTGTATTTCCCTTTCTACCATAGCATCTTTAAGCATACATCTTAAAAAGTAGGCTGGATGCAGTAACTCATACCTGTAGTCCCAGCACTTTGGAAGGCTGAGGAGGGAGAGTCACTTGAGTCCAGGAGTTCGAGAGCAGCCTGGGCAACATAGCAAGACCCTGGTCTTGACAAAAAATAAAATAAAAATTTTTAAATTAGCCAGGTGTGGTGGTGTACTCCTGTAGTCCTAGTTACTCCAGAGGCTGAAGTGAGAGGATGGCTTGAGTCCAGGAGTTTGAGGTTATAGTGAGTTATGATCACACCACTCCAGCCTGGTGAGAGAGGGAGACCCTGTCTCAAAACAAAAAAGTAAGTAACTATGTTTTCTACGTATGTGGCTTCCAAGCAACAAACATTTGAAAAATCAAAAACCCTACTTACAAGGAAGATTGGTATATGATAGGTTTGGCTGTGTCCCCACCCAAATTGCATCTTGAATTGCAGTTCCCCGAATTCCCATGTCTCATGGGAGGAACCCGGTGGGAGGTAATTGAATCGTAGGGGTGAGTCTTTCCCATACTGTTCTTGTGATAGTTAATAAGTCTCACCAGATCTGATGGTTTTGTAAAGGGGAGGTCCCCTGCACATGATCTCTTGTCTGCTGCCATGTAAGATGTGACTTTGCTCCTCATTTGCCTTCTGCCATGACTGTGAGGGCTCCCTCACTATGTAGAACTGTGAGTCAATCAAAACTCTTCCTTCATAAATTACTCAGTCTTGAGTATGTCTTTATTAGCAGCAAGAGAAGAGACTAATACAGTATATAAACCAAGCAAATGTGAAATTGCTCCAATAAATGCATATTTGGATTAGAATAAATATCTAAAACTGAGAAACATACTCAGAAAGTTATGAATCAATATAATGTTGGCATCATAATCCACTTCATTCATATACCATGGAAATGACTTGGTTATTTTTATTGGAACTGCTAGAGGGAATCAAATATGCACAGACTTTTGAGAAATTTCAAGTTGCCTGTTATTGAAGATGATTAAGATGGATGACTTCATGGTGGGCATATTGCATTAGGTAAGGAATTGAACTAGGTTTCCTTTCAGTTCTTTTCCAAAGTGTCTATGGTTCTGTGAATCTGGTGAGATTTCTATGGTAGAAAGTCACATGAATCATCATTGTAGGTATATGCTTCAGCTCTCTGTTCAGCCCAAATAGCTATTGTATGTTATCTTTCTAAGAAGGTATTAATGTGACTGTTACTGAAGAGACCAGGGCTATTTCCTTCTGTTTCCTTCCACTCACTTTGGCATGTCCTAGTAAGTATATATAATCCATTAAAAACCTCTTTTTGCTTTATTTTTTTGAGGTACATTCTTTTTATTTTGGTGGGGGGTGGATGGAGTCTTGCTCTGTCGCAATCCCAGAGTGCAGTGGCACAATCTCAGCTCACTGCAACCTCTGCCTCCTGGGTTCAGGTGATTCTATGCCTCAGCCTCCTGAGTAACTGGGATTACAAGTCCACGCCACTACACTCAGCTAAGTTTTGTATTTTTAGTAGAGACGGGGTTTCACCATGTTGGTCAGGCTGGTCTCGAACTCCTGACCTCGTGATCCGCCTGCCTTGGCCTCCAAAAGTGCTGGGATTACAGGCATGAGCCACCACATCCAGCCACCATTTCTTATTAATACAATAGCTTCCTATATAATCTCTTTAAAATTTCCACCCTTTCTCCCCCTTTCAGTCTTTTTAAAAATACAACAGCGAGAATGACCCATTGAATGCCTAAGTCAGATTATGCCACTTCTCTGCTTAAAACCCTCCAGTACCTTCCTGTGATAGTTAATATTAACTGTTAATCTGACTGGATTGAAAGATGCAAAAGTATTGTTCCTGGGTGGCTGTGAGGGTGTTGCCAAAGGAGATTAACATTCGAGTCAGTGGATTGGGAGAGGCAGACCCACCCTTAATGTGGGTGGGTACCATCTAATCAGATGCCAGTGTGGCTAGAATAAAGCAGACTGAAGACACTGCAAAGAGGAGACTTGCTGAGTCTTCTGGTCTCTATCTTTCTACCGTGCTGGATGCTTCCTGCCCTTGAACATCAGATTCCAAATTCTTCAGCTCCTGGACTCTTGGACTTACACCAGTGGTTTGCCAGGGGCTCTCACACCTTTGGCCACAGACTGAAGGCTGCACTGTTAGCTTCCTTACCTTTGAGGTTCGGGACTTGGCAACCTATTTGTGGGACTTCATCTTGTGATCCTGTGAGTCAATTCTCCTAATAAACTCCCCTTCATGTATACACATATCCTATTAGTTCTGTCCCTTTAGAGAACCATGGCTAACACAGATTTTGGTACCAGGAGTGGGAACGAGTTAAGACTGTGAGTGACTGTTGGAAGGGTGTGATTATGTTTTGAAATGTGAGGACATGAGATTTAGGAGGGGCCAGGACTGGAATGATATAGTTTGGCTGTGTCCCTACCCAAATCTCATCTTGAATTGTAGTTGCCATAATCCCCACTTGTCATAGGAGGGACCCAGTGGGAGGTAACTGAATCATGGGAGCAGTTACCTCCATGCTGTTCTCATGATAGTGAGTGAGTTCTCATGAGATCTGGTGGTTTTATAAGGGGCTTTTCCCCCACTTTGCTCTGCACTTCTCCTTGCTGCCGCCATGTGAAGCAAGATGTGTTTGCTTCGCCTTCCACCATGATTGTTAAGTTTCCTGAGGTCTCCCCTGTCCTGCTCAACTGTGAGTCAATTAAACCTCTTCCTTTATAAATTACCCAATCTCAGATATGTCTTTATTAGTAGCATGAGAACAGACTAATACACTTCCCATCTAACTCAGAACAAAAGCTGAAATCTTTTCAGTGGTCTAAAGGCCCTATGCAACCTGCCTCCAAGACCGCATTACTTCTTTGATATCAATTCCCATTTCTCTCTCCTTCGCTTACTGCTCTGGCCATATGGTCCACCTTGTTATTCCTAGAGCATTCCAGGGATGCTCCTGTCTCAGAATGTTTGCACTTTTTGTTCAGCCTGCCTAAGAATGCTCTTTCTTCTGATGTCTGCTTGGCGCTATCCTACACCTCCTTCAGGTCCTTGCTCAAATGCCACCTTCTCAGTGAGGCTTCTACAACCTTCCTATTTAAAACTGACTCCTTTCTCTGACTTATTTTATACCACAACACTTGCCGCCATCCAACGTCCTATGCATTGTACTTGTGCTGTGTTTTGTTTTCTTTGCTAATATGTAAGCTCCATGAGAACAGGAATTTTTGTTTGCTCAACATGTGCCTACTACAGTACCTGGCATATAGTAGGACTCAATAAATATTTGAGTAGATAACATTTAAATATGCTTAAATTTCCATTGTTACATATCTTGAAACCTCTTGGTTTACATGCCTCTTCCAGGTTAAGGGCTTCTGTGATCTCACAAGAGGCATCCACCTTACCAGGGTCAAATTTTCCAGACATTTTTCACATATAAATGGTCAACTGCCTGAACCTAAAAAGTTTTTAGAAAACAGGACATATTATGAGTGGGAAACAAACAAACAAAAACCAACATGTATTTAAATACCTTCCAAGAAAATCTCAGAAGCAACCCACCAGATTTAGATACTATGTACTTGGCTATGTTGTTTTGCAAAGGCTGGAAACATAAGGAAGTTCTGGAAGTCAGCAAACACCAGTATTTGGCCTTAAAATGATTTAACACACACAAAAATGGCACTGTGCCTTTGGAGACCTGGAATGCAGCATTACAGGTTTTCTCCAAAACAGCTTCATTTACTTAACATTACTCTGACCCTTTAACTTCTAACTTGCTGTACAATTAAGCTATTTAAGCCTTCGACTTAGTGCTCTTTGTGCTACAATCTGGGTCTAAAGTGAAGCAAAAACAACCCTACACCTTTCTGTTTTGCTTAAGTTTATTCTGTCCCATGAAGAGGTTTACATATGCAAATTTTAGCACCACATCTGTTTAGCACGCAGTTGTAAGGCTGAGACTATTTCTATTTTACTTTTTCATTCCATAAACATTTATTCAGTCCTTACTATATGTGTTTCAGGCACAGAGAATCAGAATTTTTTTTCTTGCCTGTTTCAATGCAAAAAGTTCCTACGTAATGCTGATCACATTAAAGTTTGTTACCATGGAAACAAGAGGACAGTCACAATCAGAACTGGCATCAAGTTGCATTGAAAGTAAGGTACTGCTTCTGACAGCAATGAAAAAACAATCTGAATTCTGTACTGTTTATAAATCAAGGCAATAATCTTGTCTGTTTTGCACAGCCTTTCTTATTTCCACATAAATGTTGTAAATGACTTTTGGAAAAATAGTTTATCTCTTGAAAAGTATTTTTTTTTTAAGTTCAAATCAGATTAAAAGGAACGCAATTTACTGGGCTTCACCAATATTTGACCTGGGAAAAATTAGGCTACCCCAATATAGTAATTTCATGCAAATGAAGTAATTTACTGTCATATGTTTAAACAAATGGTTGTTAATTTTGGAACTTTTTTTCTTATTTTGTAGCTTTCATCCCTATCCTTCTGTTTATCTTACTCATTTTTCCTTCTATTGCAAGTTATTCTCCCTAGTGCTAAAAGGAAAAAAGAAAGCAAACATCATTGGAAATATGGATAAGGGACCTGAGTTAGAGTCCAGATTAGTCTATGTAGTAATTATGTGATTTAGGGCAAGCTATTTTATGACTGTGGGACTCAGTGTTTTCATCTGCAAAATGGGGGTGATACTCCCTAAATTATTGAAGTTTAAATAAGATAATTTGTAGGATGCCTGGTAGGTAACAAGTAAGGAGATAACCAGTCTCCATATCAAATTCGTGATATAAGGCAAGATGCTTGCCTTTCCCAGGCCCTCATTTTTCATATATCAAATGGAAATTTAAAACTTTTCATTTACTAAACTCTTTGGATTGTTACAGGGGTTAAATACTTATTTTCACATTTATACAACATGTAATTCCCATTCATCATAAGGTAGTATCATCCTGTCATCCTGTCTCCTTTCTTTGCTGCAGTCTCTCTTGGTATTTTCATTAATTCCTAGTTCATTTTCTTGTTTCTTTCTTTTTTTTTTTTTTTTTGAGACGGAGTCTCGCTCTGTCGCCCAGGCTGGAGTGCAGTGGCACCATTTTGGCTCACTGCAAGCTCCGCCTCCCGGGTTCACGCCATTCTCTTGCCTCAGCCTCCCTAGTAGCTGGGACTACAGGTGCCTGCCACCACGACCGGCTAATTTTTTTGTACTTTTAGTAGAGACGGGTTTCACTGGTTAGCCAGGATGGTCTGGATATCCTGACCTCGTGATCCGCCCTCCTCGGCCTCCCGAAGTGCTGCGATTACAGGCGTGAGCCACCGCGCCCGGCCCCTACTTTTACAAAGGATTTTTCATCTTTTTCTTTATAGACATCTTTACACATCTCTTTCTCTCTACTATAGCTTTCCTGTTGTTATATATTTGCTTCTCTGTTATTAACTATAGAGTATTTCTTTTATTTGTCCTATTCCTTATGAATTATGTAGTTATTTCTATTGTGAAAACTTTAAAAACTAGAAATATTAAATTAGGTATTAATATGTTTATAGGTTTAGTTAAACCTATTAATTAACTATTACTAATGAAAAGGCTAGCAATGTGGAATTGCATTGGAAAAATAAAACATAATTTGAAACATGCTGCTTATGAGCTATAGCATATATGTCTAGCTCTTTTATATGTGAATTAAATGTTTAATTTGGAAAAAAATGCATTCTTTTTGCAAATATTCAAATATTGCTAAAAGATCTAAGAAGAAAATAAATATCACCTGAATCTAATACCCTAGAGATCACTACTATAAATAGTTTGATGAATTTCTGTCATGAATCTCAATGTATATATGTGCATATTAGATATGTATAATTTCACATAAATGGGCTCATTTATACATATTTTAAAGTCTATTCACTTAATTTATTGTTACACTAATTCCATGTTAATGTATATGTATTGTATGTCAATTTTAATGGCTGCATAATATTCCATTGTATAGATGTATCATGATATATTTAATCCCTATGGGTGGACGTTTAGGTTACTTGCCCCTTTCTGCTATAATAAAAATGCTGCAGAGAATAACCATTGTGCCCAGATCCCTTTAGAATAATGACTAAAAATATAATTAATGAATGAGTTATTAAAACATATCCCAACTTTTGCATTTTCTTCTTTATCCAAACACTAAGGAATTTTTCTTTCTTTTTTTTCTTTCTTTTTTTTTTTTTGAGACGGAGTCTTGCTCTGTCACCCAGGCTGGAGTGCAGTGGCACGATCTCGGCTCACTGTAAGCTCTGCCTCCCAGGTTCACGCCATTCTCCTGCCTCAGCCTCCCGAGTAGCTGGGATTACAGGTGCCCGCCACCACGCCTGGCTAATTTTTGTATTCGTAGTAGAGATGGGGTTTCCCTGTGTTAGCCAGGATGGTCTCGATCTCCTGACCTCGTGATCCATCCGCCTCGGCTTCCCAAAGTGCTGGGATTACAGGAGTGAGCCATGGTGCCCGGCTGAAATTTTTCTTCTTTTTGTACAACTCAGACCATGTGACAACTTAAAGTGAAATTCAACATCAATGCTGTTGTAAGTAAAACTCTCTGAAGCAGGACACTTGAGAAGTGTAGAAGCCTTTGTTTTTCCATTAATTTTCCCTAAGTTCAACATTCCTGCCATAGAAATAATAGCACATATAAAAATATTTCCTTATCCTACAAATCAATAAAAATAAAGAATCTTCAGCTGGTGTCTATGTCTGTTTTAACCACCTATCTAATTATATCTATTATAATTAGCCATATCATCAATGTCATTAGCTCCTCATTATGGGTAACAGCTAAATATTTTAACCCATAGAAGGTCCTACTTCCAACCTCCAGGAACTTACATTCCTTCAGCAAGAGGGTTTTAGAATGACTGGAAAATGTCTAGCATGGTGAATAGGTTAAGAATGTTCAAGCCAGGAAGATAGCAGGGAAATCAGTTTTCCCTCACATGCTTGGGCCTGAGGGGATTTTGCTATCTCCTGTCCATGAAAATAGGTGCAGAATCTATAATTCTCAAGAAAGGAAAAAGGTAAAACAATATCAAAGCAGCTACCGGTTTCCTGGTCCATTCTCTATTTCTAGAGAAAGCAATAACTGACATAATAATATAATGTCAGAGACTTTTGTTTCCTTTTTGTCCTTCAAATTGATCCACTTTACTGAGAGGAAGGCTATGCACATTCACTCTTGCTGACTGATATCTCTGAACTGTGCTGTTACACTCTCGCCATCTCTCTCTCAGAAAAGATAGTCTTCTGCCCATAGAGAGTACAGCAAGAACAATGTCTTACCCTTGTCAGTGCCCAACACATTTTAAACTTAATCCTAAAATCCCAAACAGCAAAGTCACAGAGGACCACATTTAAGGAAAGAAAAGTCCTTGTCTATCTTTGAACAGAGCAGCCTTGAAAGCTGAGAATGACACCTTAGGGTCATGCCAGCCTGTACTGACACCCACAGTTCCAAGGCCAAGTTTAGGCCAAAGAAGATTTTATAATTGAGGCAGAGTATAAGAACTAGCTTCTTGGATCCACATAGTTAAATGGATCCACACATTGAAATGGAAATGTCTGTGCCTTTAAAGCACCAATCAGGTCGAAGTGGCTTGCGAAAAGGCTACTAAAAAACAGAAAAGGAAAAAAATGTGGTTAGCTCCCCATTTTCATAATTATTTCTCCCATTTCCTCCTCTTCATAGCTTCTCAGACCAAAAAACAAAACAAAACAAAACAAAATGCTTTTAATCCTTGCTCTGTGCAGTTATAGTGGAAGCCTAAATCTGGATAGTACCGTGATAAATATTGTAAGATTTATACATTCATCCAACTGATATTTATCAAATGTTTAGCTCATATGTGTAAGGTACTATCTAAAGCTGAGTGCAGCAGGCCTCTGTACACAGAGCAGGATCCATGCTCTGTAAAAACTCACAGCATGAAAGATAAGCCAGCTCAGATAACTATGATACAAGGCAATATATTTAAAGTGTCAGTTCAGTGCCATACTCAGTATAAAAAAGAGAGGAATCACCCACAGAATGTGTTGAGAAAAGGCATGTAGAGGATACACCATTTTTACCAGGCCAGGTACTATAGCAAACTTAGGACTTCTGTATCTCAATTTTTTTCTTTTATTGATATATAACATTTTACATCTTTATGGGATGCATGTGAGTGTTTGTTACATGCACAGAATGAGAGATGATCAAGCCAGGGTATTTGGGGTATCCATCACCTCGAGTATTTATCATTTGTATATGTGGGTATCACTTCTTCTATTACTTTGAAATATACAAAATATTGTTGCTAAGTACAGTCACTATATTCTACTATCAAATATTAGAACTTACTAAAATAATTTAAAATGGAATAAAAGATATCTTAGAAGAATTAAATCCTGAAGTACTAATTTAGTATCCTGAAAAAGTTAATAAGGTAAACAAAATAAATGGCCTGGCACATAGTAGGTGCTCTAGAACTGCTAATGCCCTTCTGTGAGAAATTTTCTTCTTTCTTTTTTTTTTTCTTTTTGAGACGGAATCTACTCTGTTGCCCAGGCTGGAGTGCAGTGGCGCGATCTCGGCTCACTGCAAGTTCCGCCTCCTGGGTTCACCCCATTTTCCTGCCTCAGCCTCCCGAGTAGCTGGGACTACAGGCGCCCGCCACCTCGCCCGGCTACTTTTTTGTGTTTTTTAGTAGAGACGGGGTTTCACCATGTTGGTCAGGATGGTCTCAATCTCTTGGCCTTGTGATACACCCACCCTGGCCTCCCAAAGTGCTGGGATTACAGGCGTGAGCCACCGCGCCTAAGTTTTTTTTTTTTTTTTTTTTTTCCCCCATTCTCCAGGGCAGTGATTCTCAAGCTAGAATACACATAAGAATCATCTGGAGGACTTGTTAAAACACAATGCTAAGCCCCATCCCTAGTCTGCAATTCTGTAGATGTGGCGCTTAGTCCAATAATTTGCATGTGTAACGAGTTCCCTGGGGATGCTGCTGCTGCTGTTCTTCGAAGCACACCTTGAGAACCACTGCCTAGGGAACAGCTTAGGTGCTATGAGAATCTGATTCTGCGTTCATATTCCGTATCAGAGATAGCTCCTGGCTTTTCAATTGTGGTTTCTTTTTTTAATGTCTTACTAAGGGGAAACAAAAAGGAACGCCGCTTTATATAAACCTGACCTTTTGGTAAGCCTGGGTAGTAACTTCCCATGCGGAGTAAATTAATCTCTTTCATGCATGCCTCGTGCTCTGGAAAAAGTAAAACAGATTGTGTTAGACAGTTACCAAGTACTTTTTCTGTTGGTGGTCACTGCCCTAAGCCTATCAGAACTGGTTTCTACCCTTAAGGGGCTTAAAATGTAGTAAGGCCGACATCCCAACAAATCAGACATTGGGGTTCACTGCGTGAAGTGCTATGATGGATTATAAGACACTATGATCGATTGAGTATTATGAAGGGGTGAAGCAAACTCAAGCTGGCAATCCTAATGAGATTACTTATGATTCATTGAGTAGTGAAAGATGAATAGGAGTTTATTAAACAGAAACTGGAAGGGCTTTCTGGGCTAAGGGAACAGCACAGAGGCATCAAATATGCTTTGCCTTTCTAGGGCTGCCAATAGTTTAATTTAGCAATACCACATCACAAAGGTCTTTGTGTGCTTTGCTAATGAGTTTGAACTTTATCATAAAAGCATTTTACAAAGATCACACTGGCAGCTGCATTTTGGAAGGGATTTGCCTAGAGGCAGGATAACTGCTGGGGGTATGTCTATGGTAATAAAAGTGAGAAAATGTGAGATCTGAAGGAGCTAACATTGTGGCAGTGGGTATAAAGGAGAAGGGAGGACTAGAAGAGATATTTAAGATGCAAACAATGTAGGAATTGGGTGATTATAGAACTGAAAAGTGAGAGGGAGGAATCCATGAGAACTCACATATTTCTGGTTAGGATAAAAGACTGATTCACTGACATGAAGACTACAAGAGGAAAAAACAGACTTGGAGTTGAAACCTCAGTTTAGAACACTGAAACTGAATAATGTGTCATTGAAGTGGAAAGGCCATTAGGCAGTTGGATATGTAGGCTTAGAGCACAGGAGAAAGGTCTTAAAACCCTGGGCTTATGGGAGGTTACCACCGAGAGTGTACAGAGTGAGAAGATCCATTTTAAAGCTGATGATGAATCATATTTTCATTATAGGGAAAGAAGCAATGTTAGGGGTGTCTTCCCATTGCTGGAGTGGTCATTTGCAGTATGCACTGCATAATCTCACAGGCTGTCTTTATGATGACCTTTTGTTCATTCTTACATTCAGTATACAGAAGAACAAAGGAAGTATTGTATGTCTTGCAAACTACAAGGCACTATGCAATATGTAAGGGAAGATACAGGAGAGCAAGGGAAGGAGAAAGAGGGTGACTAACAAGCTTTTCAGAGATTAGCCAAGAACTATGGTATTCAATCTAGGTCTCTCCTGTCCTCAATTTGACACTCTCCACTCCCCTGACATGTTTTGCATTAAAATATATTTTTCTTTTTATGAACATGTCATACCTATGGCTCACCTGTGTCCTTGCTAACCTACGGATTTGGACAATCTGGAATTGGCAGCATGCGTGACTGTAGAGCTTTAAAGCCACCCTCCTGAGAGAAGAGCAGCTGACTCATGTACCTCACCATGCAGATGAGGGTGTGTTATAACCCACAATGTGTCTGTGTCCCTGGATGAACTGAGCACTTTATAATGGAGTTTTTCTGCATCTCAAAAAGAAGTCATAGATTAAATGGCAACTGTAAGAGCTCATTTCTCTATTTGAGTAAGTGCTTTATCAAAAAAAATTTTATTCCTGCTGCTTTACCATGGGGTCAATTCAAGTCTAAATGAATCTGGCATGTATAAAATATATTTATATATAGCTCCATATAGAGATATAGCTCTACACAGCCATTAACAGACTCACACACAATCATTCTTTTATTCCAGGTGTGAACTGCTATGCTATTTCACCCAGTTCAAACACAGGTCATTGGCTTTCAAACTAATTTTGGAAAGCAGACACTGTGTAGTTGGTAGGTGGAGTAAAATGAAAACAGAAAAATTAACATGCATGGCAGTTTAACTAGTTGTGTATCTCTCATGGAAAGGAGGTAATACTCTAAAATTATTTACTCATTTTTTTTTTTAAAACCAAGTCTTTAAAAGAAGGCAATGAATTGCCAGTAATTTCCCCACCTTAACTCATGGTAATTTGTTTCCTGCTGGGTGAAAACCCAGGGATCTAGAAACTGTTAATGAACTTTCTTTCTCTTGATCTGTACAATGTCAAATTCATTTCTTTTCTTCTTACTTCAGGTTTTACTATTCTGTTTTGTTTGTTCCATTTTTGTATTTTTTTTCCTGAGGTCAGGGATGATTCTATGGAAGCATGAAAATTTGTAGTTGAAAGGGATCTTAGAACATCAGCAAGATTGATGATAGATGGTCAAGTAGGTCTGGGATGGAACCCTCCCTAAGGCGAAAGACTCACTGCCTTACCCCACAGCTATTTCATTACTTACAAACTACCACACAATAGCCAGGGTACTGCCCTATTTGCAACATGAACTGGAACATTATTATATTGGGACATAATGATGAGTAGTAGCTAAAAATCCTTTCCCTCTGGTGTTGTTATTTGGTTAAATTGATTTACATAATGTTATTCTGTGGTATAAACCTTTCTCATTTATCTCATATATATCCCATTTTAAGCTATAACCTCCCGGAGGGGTAGGTACTTCATCTTTACTTCTGTACTCAAGTATTTTGCATATATTTGATACAAAGTAAGAACAATGTATACGTGTATCAGTTTAACTCTCAGATGAATGACCTAATAAAACTTGTAACAGTATTTTCCAATGTAGTGAGTACATTAAGCATCATTAATATTAAAATGCAAATTAACGCATTATTTGCAACTTTTCAAATCATGTGTACTTAAGAATTTTCTTTTAAATGTATCAAAAGACTGAACATTTAACATGATTATCGCAAAAAGTATATGTATGGGGGTAATATTCAAAATATTTAACAGCCCAGAAGAACATGGGAGCTGTAATTCCCACAAATCACCATGTGAAGGTAATTCCAGGGAAGAGTCAGTCAACAGAGGATAGCCACTGATGGAAGGGAAGTGGGGTCTGGTAGCGGTGGTGGATGGATCACTAAACGTTTGTCCAAGAGAGTGCTAGTGTTGTTGCTAGGGGTGAATATTTCTGTTGGGGTCCAGGTCTGCTCTGGCTGGGGAGGTGTGGGGAAGCAAGCAGGAATGGGGCTGCAAAAGGCTGGCTAGGGTAGCCCACAGTGGTATCTGCCCAGGAATCCCTGGGGTCTGGGCAGGGTAGTAGGAGGTACTGGTTGAGGGAAAAGGAATAATAGTTTTTTTCCATGTTTATTAGCTGAGTTAGCAGCCCTGGTTTTGAGAAATATTCAAATATGCCTCTGACTTTGAGGGATATCAATAAGTTTTGCAAAGAAGTAGAGGGGATCGCCAGTTTAAGACTTACTGATCAGTATGGGCAACATGGCAAAACCCCATCTCTACAAAAAAATAAAAAAATTGCTGGATGTGGCAGCGTGCACCTGTAAACCCAGCTATTCAGGAGGCAGAAGTGGGAGGATCACTGAAGCCAGGGAGGTAAAAGCTACACTGGGCTCTGACTGTGTCACTGCACTCCAGCGTGGGTGGCAGAGCAAGACCTGCCTCAAAATAAAACAAAAAACAACAAAAACAAATAAAAAAGACCCGATCTACTGAGCAAACAAACTACCATCACAAATAAATCAGAACTTGAAAAATAATGACTGGTAGGTTGGGCACGGTGGCTCACACCTGTAATCCCAGCACTTTGGGAGGCCAAGGCAGGCAGATCACGAGGTCAGGAGATTGAGACCATACTGGCTGACACGGTGAAACCCCGTCTCTACTGAAAATACAAAAAATTAGCCGAGCGTAGTGGTGGGCACCTGTAATCCCAGCTACTCGGGAGGCTGAGGCCGGAGAATATCGTGAACCCGGGAGGCAGAGCTTGCAATGAGCTGAGATTGCATCTCTGCACTCCAACCTGGGCAACAGAGTGAGACTCCATCTCAAAAATAAAATAAAATAAAATAAACAATAATAATAATAATGATGACTGCATATATGTATTTGCCATGATCATTATGAAGGCATTCTTCACTGTACAAGAAGAGTCACAATGGAATTCTTTTAGCTCAAGCAATTTGAGTGGGTTTAAGTTATTTTTCAGTAAGGAACTTGGTTTCAGATACAACTTTTCAAAAATATAGCTACTGGGTAGAACAAAGTATACTGATGTCCACTCTCCAGGTCTTCAAAATCAAAGCAGAACTGAAATCTGCAGCAATTTTTCTAATTTTTTAGTTTTATCTTAAAGCTGTTTGTTTAAATTATCTCTCCATCTTAATGTTAGAAGACATACTTTTAGCCAGAAATACTCACTTCAATTGCACAGGAAAAAGTGAGGTTTCTTGACTCAAATTAGATAGAAAATTCTGTTTTGACAGTATAGCCAAGGTCAGATATGATTTCCCTACAATCTCTAATCATGTTGAATTTTATAATACAAGTTTAAATGACCTAAAAAGCTTTCTACTACATTTCAGAGGCAACTGTAACTTCCTTCATGAACATTAGCAAATAATCTTCAAAAATTGGAATGTGACCTCAGTCATCCTCCTCCTCCTCCCTTCCTCTTTTCACTTCAACCTTAATGTATACACTTGCAAATTGTCTTCCACTTATATTTTCCTTTAAAGGTCACTTTCTAGCAGACAATTCAACTAACTGCTGTATTTTTCCATATATGATGCCAGGGAATAGAAACAAGTGAGATAGTTCCTTATATGATATAATTGTTTCCATTAAAAACTCAGGAAAGCAGGAACCAATCCATCAACAAGGTCAAATGAAAGATCATGTAATCCACAAACTTTAACTTTTGATCACTTATAAAATTTAAAACTAAACAAGTCATAAACTAAAGTGATGTTAACTGTCAAGGTGTGGGGGTTTTTCTTTCTCATTCAATGCAGACCTGTTAAACTGTGTGCTCTCTACAGACCTTGCTGTCCACACCAAAAATGCAATTACGGTTCTCCTTGTCTATTTTAATCTCACATTGGTTTATTAACCAGAAATTAAGTAAGGGCACTCATTCTTTAGCACATTTTTTTTTTTTTTGGAGATGTGTGAGTTTAATACTGTTTTCTATAATGTTTATTATAACACTTTGCATGGGAAATAGAAGAATATCAAGAAACCATGAGATGCCATTATGCCAACAAAAACAAAATGCAGGCTTTGTGTGCTACAATCTTTTTCTCCAAAAGTGAAAATAAACAATAATGAATGATTCCTTTTGCCCTTGAACAACTAAAAATTTCTTAACTGAAGTATCTAGGTGGAGAAATCCTTAAGCATGTGAGAAACGTATCTGGGGACTACAATTTAAAGAGTTAGAAGAGGAACATGTTAAGTCATGAAACCACTAGACCAACCAACATTTGTCCTCTACGTTCTGAAGTCCAATTAGATTCACAAGGGGCCCTGATCACTCCTCATTGACCTATTATATGCTAGTGATTCACTCCTGCTTTCTTTTACATTTTCAACCTCTTCCTCTCTACTTGCTTATTTACCTCTGCTTTATAAATGTAGTTATTTTTAACCTAGAAAACAAAAATTTGAGATTTTGGTCTCTAACTTTCTTCTAATGGATGACTTTCTTCTGTATACCATATATAAGTTATTTCCACTTCCTCATCTCCTACTTAATCCATAATTGTCTTCCTTTTTCAAAACTTTACTGAAAGTACTTATCATTTTGCCCTCTAGACAATCAACTATATCTTTCTATTAAACTTTTCTTTCAGTTCTCATCCTCTTACGTCTTTCTGCTGCATTTGAGACTATATAATATCACTTCCATTCTTAAAACTCCTTGCTCCCTTGCCAACTGGCTGAAGGAAAGTCGTTTCTCCACTCATACACTCAAAATGTAGCCATTTCTTGATGTGTACCACTTTCAATTTGTCTGCTTAGCAAGATCTTCCATTCCCACAAATTTCTTCCTCAAAGACGTATGTGTAATTTCAAAATCACTGTTCCTGAATATGAATCCTCTCCAGAGGTGCAGGTCCATATTTTCAACCGCCCAATAAACATTTCCACTTGGATATTTTATCTCCTAATATCTCTAACCACATAGTCCATGTCAAACTTATCACCATTATTAATTAGTCTGTTTTTCTCCTGTTGCTTTTGCTTCTTTTAATGGTTTCATCTTTCCAAGTTAACAATAGTTTCTTCTCATTGGTTCTCAACACTGAATTGATAAGCTCTTTCCCAAAGGTGAGATTTGGAAACCTAACAGTGAATCTGCAATTCTTCTTTATGATTGCAATACTGGGTTTAGAGGTGTCAACATCAGTCTGATGGTGCTAAAGTACCTATGACACCATTTGGTTTGGCTTACAAATAGTTTCTGAGCTCCTACTATGTCAGACCAGAACTCTGCTAGCAAAACACCATTAGTTTTTCAGGAATATGGGCTCTCGCAGTTTAGAATTGATGAAAGAAAAATATGAATTTGGATCAGTGTCTTATCTTTCTTACAAAATCTCCCATGAAGAACTAATCTCTTCAGTTACTCTAACTCATCATTCTATAATAATATTTACTTAGAAAATGTAATGTGCCAGACATTCTAATCACTTTAGAAATGTTTTATATGTTAATCCTCATCACTATCCTATGAAGGACCCATCATTGATTGTTGAATTGTGCCGTATATGGCTGGATGGAGTTGTGCAGTGCATAGTCTATGCAACCATATCTCTTGCCCCAGTAAGATCCATTTCACACTTGAAGATACTGAGCCAAAGAGAAAGGTTAAGGAACTTGTCCAAGGTCACACAGCTACTAAGTCAGGATGGAGTGAGTATTCAAACCGTGAAAACCAACATTTTGACATGACTCTCTTCTCTTAACAAATATATGAAACCACATCTACTCATATTTCTACTGTAGCACCTATTATAAATGTTTGCCTTTGTGCTTGTCTCCTTACTTAGATTATGAATCCCACAAACTGGCTAGCCATGTGCAGAAAATTGAAACTGGACCCCTTCCTTCAACCTTACACAAAAATTAACTCAAGATGGATTAAAGACTTAAATGTAAAATCCCAAACTATAAAAACCTTAGAAGAAAATCTAGGCAATACCATTCAGGATATAGGCACAGTGAAGCTTTCATATGAAAACACCAAAAGCAATTGCAAAAAAAGCAAAAATTGACAAATGGGATCTAATTAAACTAAAGAGCTTCTGCACAGTGAAAGAAACTATCATTAAAGTGAACAGACAACCTACAGAATGGAAGACAATTTTTGCAATATATCCATCTAACAAAAGTCTAATATCCAGAGTCTATAAGGAACTTAAATTTGCAAGAAAAAAAACCCCAAACAACCCCATTAAAAAGTAGGGAAAGGACACAAACAGACACTCCTCAAATGAAGACATTCAGGCGGCCAATAAACACATGAAAAAAAGTTCAACATCACTGATCATTAGAGAAATGCAAATCAGAACCACAATGAGATACAATCTCATGCCAGTCAAAATGGCTATTATTAAAAAGTCAAGAAACAACAGATGCTAGTGAGGTTGCAAAGAAAAAGGAATGCTTCTACGCTGTTGGTGGGAATGTAAATTAGTTCAACCATTGTGGAAGAGAGTGTGGCAATTCTTCAAAGATCTAGAAGCCGAAATACCATTCGACCCACCAATTCCATTACTGGGTATATACCCGAAGGAATATAGATCATTCTATTATAAAGACACATACATGCGTATGTTCACTGCAGCACTATTCACAATAGCAAAGACATGGAATTAACTCAAATGCCCATCAATGATAGACTGGATAAAGAAAATGTGGTACATATTCACCATGGAATACTGTACAGCCATGAAAAGGAATAAGATCATTTCCTTTGCTGGGACATGGATGGAGCTGGAAGCTGTTATCTTCAGCAAACTAACGCAGGAACAGAAAACCAAGCACTGCATTTTCTCGCTTACAAGTGGGAGCTGAATTATGAGAACACATTGCGGGGAACAACACAGAATTGGGCCTGTCGGAGGGAGCAGGGGGAGGGAGAGCATCAGAAAGAATAGCTAATAGATGCCAGGTTTAATACCTAGGTGGTGGGTTGATCTGTGCAGCAAACCACCATGGCACATGTTTACCTATGTAACAAACCTGCACATCCTGCACATGTACCCCTGAACTTAAACACTGAAAAAAAAAAAAAAAAAAGAATAAGAATCCCACTAGGGGAAAAAGAGATTTAAGTTCTTAAACTATTATTATTAGTATATAAGAAGGGCCGAGAATCTTGATATAGTGGGTATTCAATAAATTC
>NW_016807437.1:490050-527909 GCF_001698545.2 Rhinopithecus bieti | reverse complement strand
TTTTTTTTTTTTTTTTTTTTTTACAGATTTGTCACAAAGTAAGGTGCTAATTAATGTTTGCTGAATAAATTACTATGCCAATTCCCCAATGTGTACCAAATGGGTATACATATGACCTAGTCTCAGGAAAAATGCATATGTGGAGAGGATGAAAGATAATTTTTTTTCCATATAAGCTTCCTCATCTAACCTGTGTTTCATATCCAGTTTCTGGGATAGAAATTCATTAAACTATTCTAACGTGGAACTAAGCAATTTAAACTTACATTTACATGGTCAGCACATCAGCCAGTGATCTCAATATGGCCTTCAAATTTTGCTGTCATGGATAGTTGTATATTCCAGTGCCAGAAAAAAGTAACAATATATTCACGAGAGAGCAGCCTGATGCGCTGCTCTAGAGATGAAAATAAATTGATATAAATGGAGATACTGAGCAAAAAAAGCAGCTAGCACTTATCAGATGGGAAGCAAAAAGATGTTAACTGAGCTTACAAGAATGAAGAATATTGTCATCAGATAGTTGCATAAAGAGGACCCCACAAAACCTGTTATTATAAGAGCATTACATCATGGGAGAAAGTGAAAAGCAATAGCTCTCTTAAATGTATTTGATTAATAACAGGTTTTGTGGGGTCCTCTTTAATAACGTCTGCTAAACTTCTCCTTAACAAATGACCACAGTCAGAAATATATATGTCCCAAAGAGAAGCTGATGGTAACTAAGAGGTCTTTTGGGGGAAATTCATCTGGCAAAACCCCTCTGGAGGATGTACAGGGGATTATGTGAATACATATGTCTACTTCTATCCTTGCATAGTATAACTTTTTAAAAGTAAAGCAAAGCTCAAAGTTTGATGCCTTACTAATGGCCAATGTCTTGCCAATGGTCCTTTGACTACAACTGGCATTCTAAAGCAAAAATAAACTAAGAAAATTTAATTTCATATAAATGTACTACAGAGACATCTATTTTAAGTTTTGTCTTGTCTTTAGTTTTAAAAAATTAAGAGTAGAATTGTGAAATACAATATTTATTCGAGAATCAAAACATAGAATTATAATCGTCCTGACGGACAATCTAGTGTAAGTAGGTTGTTTTGCAGTAATTGAACTACAGAACAGAATCGTTAAATACTCAGTCACGTTATTAAGTGAAAGAATCAAGCATCAACATTATCTTTCAATGTTCTCATTATCATAATACTCTTCTGCTACATTCTGTTGCTTGATCCCATGTTAAAAGATTAAATGGCTAAAAAGTTAACAAATCCCAACACTTCATTTTAATACTAACTCATAGTGCCTAAAAGGAAGGGCTTATCAGCTGAATCATTAAATACACGTTGCATGCAATTCTGTGCAGTGGAACAGAGACACTGAATCCCAAAAGGGCCCTGCATAAACTCTGAGAGTAAGCGAAATGGTATCCTGATACACTTTTACCATGTCACTGAAATAATTACGTTGGGTATTATAAATCTGAACGACAAATCTTGGAAACCACCTGAAAAACCACAAGAAATATTCTCTCCTTGTTCAATATATGGAAATAGTTGATGGCAAAAAGAAACAGAAATAGAAAAAAAATAGACCTCAGAGCAAATGTATAATATTTTTTAACATGATCAGGGTAACTGTTACTTGAAGCTGGATATCTGCTGATTTTGCAGATTATGTTAGTTGGCTACTGTCTAGAACAAGATATAAAACAGATAAACAGGAGGCCGAGGCAGGTGGATCACCTGAGGCCAGGAGTTCGAAACCAGCCTGGCCAACATGGTGAAACGGTCTCTACTAAAAATCCAAAAATTAGCTGGACATGGTGTCAGGTGCCTGTAATCTCAGCTACTCGGGAGCACATTTTCCAAATGACCTGTACAATGAAAATCAAACTGACAAGCAACAAATAGTAATACCATTATTATTCACATAATATTAACTGTGACTCTTCATTAGCCTCCAATGTGAATTTAAATTAAGGTAAAAAGCTGGTAAATATGTGGCATTCAAACCCTTGTGTATTATACATTTAAATTAATTTTAATTGTTTTCAGAAGCATGGCGAAACTCAAAAGGTTTTTCTACTGTACCTTAAATTAAGGTAATTCTGGAATGATGATACCTAAACACAGAATCACATCTCTAAAGTTAAAATATAATTTTCTACTAATAAGCCAAGCCAGCACCTGTTGAATTTTTAGTATGTGTGCTCTGATAATTAATTTTGCATTTTTCCAATTACATGGCTATCGCAGTGCACTTAGAGACAGAAAGCTGTCATGGGGAAAGGGGAAAGGTGACCATGATATGTGTAAAGTCGGTTTCATTTTCTAAACATCTTTGAGACCTATGTTAAATTTTAGTACTTTAGTCATGAAATGACAGAATGATAGAAAAAGACTTGGAGGGACATCAAAGCATTTAGTTCTACCTGAAACTTGGCTTTCTAAAAATATGACTGGGAAAAAGACTGCGGTGTTTAGACCACAGTTTTTTAGTTAAATCTTTGAATGCTATGCAAAGTCTAAGTAACACCACTTTTATTTAACTCTTCAGTCTATTAGGCTTCAAGGATAACTGTGCTTTTATATAATGATCTGGATTACAAATTTAACTATAATAGGCAGACTCTTAATGTCAAGGAACAGATCCTTATACTTAAACATTGCTTAGAATCTTCATAGGTACTTCATAAATGTTTGCAGAATCCCATATAACTCATGAATGAATGAATGACCTGTAATTGCTGATGGATTTGAAATAGAGTCCAGATTTTTAATGCATTCTATAAATGTAACTTTCCTAAGTTGATTCCATTAGAAATCTAGAGGCACCTAATTTAAGAGAAGAAAATGATATGTTTATAATCATTAAACGTTTTGCTCTGGGTATTTACTTAAATTAATAAAAATTCATAAACCTAGCTAACCTGTGACAGTTTTAAGGGAATACGTGCATACAAAGTGTAGGTAGGTACATTTACTTTTAGAGTATGTATTTTATTTGGCATCATGTATGTATTGGTGTGCCTAACATTCTCAGTGAACTGGGTATACATATCATACATTCAAAGGGGCAGAATGTTCTGTCTTAAAAAAAAATCATTTCGAAGTCTTTTGATTACCAAATGCTCACTTTTTAATGTAAAACTACTTAAAATGTTTTGAAAGGACTGGGATAAAATATCAACTAAATTAATCATTACAATCAGGGAAAATCAGTTAGAAAGGGCGATCCTCTAACCTCTCTCACTTTTCTGAAAATTATAAGCAGTGTATTTTTATTCCTTTGTTAGCCATTGGCAGAGAATGAACATTGAGTATCTTTGGACAATTTCTTCTTAATGGCTGGTGCCTATTTTGTCCTATAAAATAATGTGGAAATGTTGGTACTTTTGGCAATATCTTACACCCTGGGGGCACTTAACGGTCTTCATTCTCCCCAAAGCTTCTCTCATTCCCAGGTAATAAGCCGAACTCTAACAGAGATACAGTTACTCTTTCAACCCAGTAGAGACCACTTGATTTACCACTCTCCTGCACGAAATGGTACCCTGGTGGCTTGAAAGAGACGATGGGGAGAATGTGGCTCATTAAATAGTAATTGATGCTGCTGCTACTAGTAATGTTAGTCCTGCTGCTAAAATAACTGTGTTGCTTCTATTCTGCTTCTTCTATGCGATTGAGAATTAGCATAGTTCATTCCCATGGAAGGTCAATTGACAGGCTAGCCCAGAAGCATTAAGTAGCCAAACTGACTGGTGAGACAATCAAGATTTCAAGATCTGATATGCTCCACATTGCCAGAACCACATTCTACCTCCTTAATCCACAAATGCATTATAAAGCCTTACAAATCCTAATGAGATAAAGTTTCATTTAAGTAAATTTTAAGATATTTGATATTCACCTTTGAAGTACCAATGTTTCTTACTTTCAAAAATTGGAATGAAAACCTTCATGAAATGGTACTATTCACTGCCTGCTTTCTTAAAGACTATCTTCACCATGATCCAACTCATGTCTGTATAACTCAGAATTACCATTCTTAACAATAATTATGGCACTGTATTGTAAAGTGGTGAAGCTCCCAAAGGTCACTCTGTATATAATGCTATGTGCCATAGACTTTGGCTATTGGGTTTTTCTGTTTTGTTTTATTTTGCTTTTAGAATTTTTCTGACTCCTTCATCTTATCAGGCTTGTCACTTTTTGTATGCAGCAGTATACTTTCTAGAGGTGAATCTGTCTAACTTCTAAAGGCAATAAAACTTGAAAAAAACTTAGGTAAATAAAGACTTGAAAAATAGAATTACGGGGTTTTCTTAGAGTCATGTGATATCTGTATTAGTTTTCAAAAGTCTCTCTCTTTTTTTTTTTTTTTGAGATGTACTTTCACTGTTGCTACTCAGGCTGGAGTGCAATGGCATGATCTCGGTTCACTGTAACCTCCACCTCCCAGGTTCAAGCAATTCTCCTGCCTCAGCCTCCTGAGCAGCTGGGACTACAGGCACCCCCCACCACATCTGGCTAATTTTTATATTTTTAGTAGAGACAGGGTTACACCACCTTGGCCAGGCTAGTCTCAAACCCCTGACCTCAGGTGATTCACCCCGCCTTGGCCTCTTAAAGTGCTGGGATTACAGGCCTGAGCCACTGTGCCTGGTCTTCATAAGCCTTTGTTTCTTCCTCCCTGCTTCTTAGCTATATCCTCTATTGTTGAGGTTTTAGGAAAAGTAACATCCAGATGAGTTAAATCTTAGTTCATGTGGCAAAATATTCTGCTTTTAGTGTATTCTTCTCTTCTCATTTTAGAGATTCTATTTTCTCTTTTATTGATATTATTTTACAGAAGCCTCTTCAGATCCTTTTTGGAAGGAGATATAATTTATACATGCCTTATTTCTCTTTTGTGTATTTGTGTGATATTGTATATGCACACAAAGGGTCATGTGTGAATGTGTGTGTACATGCACACACATGCACATGTCATCTTTTTATTCATAGAATACTCTGCCAACCCTGGTCTCCTTGGAATGTACGAGTATGTCTGTGGTTGTAGAGAACAATCACTTGCCTCCTAGATGTATATCACCTTTGCCCAGGAGCCCCTGCAATATGAGTGGCTGGACTCTGGGGTGGCTATCTGTCTGCTGCCATAGATCTGTGTTCCACAAGAAAATCTTTATGCAGCATGTGAGTCTCCATTTGAACAATCATGTATTAGGAAACATGCTATTCTTAGGAATCTTTAGAAATACCTGAGTACTAAAGTTCTCTCATAACTTAGCAAATGCATATAACAAATGATCTCCTGCATGTTATCGTCATACACCATTTTACCTTGTAGCACATAACTACTGCTGTCATACTTGGATAGAACTCAGCTAAGTTAGTTCCTCCCTCTTCTAGTAATCATATTTACTATTGAATACAGCAGCATATGATGGAAGAGGTCCAAAGTAAAAAATTGGCTTTATCACAGAATCATAACATTTTAGCATTATATGAGGCCTTAAAAGTAACACTTTGGATAGCAGGAATATGCAGACTCCATAAAAAGAAGAGTTCTGTGAAGAGAAGGAAATGAATTTTTATCTATTGAATGCTCACTATGTATTTGGCTGCTAGACTAAATGCTGTAGATACTTTTTCCTAATTTAATTGTAACACCAATTCTATGGCATGTACGCTAACATCCCATCTTACAGATGATGAAACTGAGGCCAAGAAGTTAATTCATCTTGTTCAACCTTAAAATTATTAAAGTCAGGCAGTTATGTAAACCTAGGTCTCCCTGGCCCTGAAGGTCATACTCTTTCCATTGTTCTACTCTACCATGTGTCTCCTATGTAGAAAGTTCTTTCTTTATCTTTTGTCCAAAACTCATTTAGCTGGGTTAGTTATTCACAGCAATACTATAAGACTAGTTTATTCCTTTATAGTAACAATAGAATCTTTTTCTATTTCTTTATTCCTTTCAGTGCATTGCTATATGGCTATCATTATGGTAGGCAAATTCATGAATAAGTCTGCTCTTTTAACAGCACAGTATGAGTTTATGAGACTAGGGTATAAAAACAAGGAGAGAAACAGGGAGCAAAGTCTAGCTGTCTCACAGAAGGCAGCCCTAGACCACAAAAGAGGCATATGTAGGTCAATTCAAGTTAGAAAAAAAAAAAGATCTGATGTATGGGTTGATCATTGTTTACAGATTTTCTGTTTGACATTTGATGGCTTCAAATAGTATACTGTCTTTCAAACGGAAAGTAAAAAATGTATCACATAGACTATGCTTGAAAATGTTATCCACATCTTAGACATGCACACATTTTTAAAACAACAGCTATAAAGTCATGGGTAACCATGTGTCCCTTCGAAAGAATCACTAATGAAAATGGATATGATATTACCCCTGTAATGTGCCAACTATCTACATTGTTACTATTAAAGCATCCTTAATCAAAGTTTCTGCCAAGTTCACTGAGAATGTTAGAGACAGTAAAGATTTGGAGCATTTTAATCCACTTATTCAATATAAGTGTGAGCCTGTGGCAGACTAAGATATGAAAAAAAATTCACTGTAATCAGATCTTAAAAAATTATGTTATATCTTTGAAATCATCCAGCACAGCGAATAATTTTCCTCAGTCTTTCATATACTAAAAGGGAGTAAGGGCATAAGGTTGCATTGTTGGTCATCTGAAGCATGTTAAATCATACAACTTTTTTTATGCACATTAAGATAACTATAAAAATACCAAAATACTTTACTAAAAAGAGAAAGTTTGAAGCATAGGAAACTAAAAGGAAATAGCAACATAACAACAGCAAAATATCAATCTTGAAGACTCAAGCAGTAGGGACCCTCAAAAATGTCAGGCTGAAGAAATTAGACACAGCCAAACAGCCCACGGAAACAGTATGCAGAGCAATAATGATTTTGATAGTATGCCATTTTCATGTGGTAGCCCAATCTGAGGAAGTCAAAGTGAAACAGAGTCACAGAGGCTGAAAGACTAAAGATTTTATACATGTAGCAGAAGAAAACTCTAGAAAGAGTCAGGGAATTCTAAATGGCCCAAACATCTAGAGTCTAACAGTCTAGTGATTGGTTAAATAATTCTTAGCCCTTTATTTAACCTTGGCTGTTCAGGCCAGAGCTGACTATTCAATTGCAGTTGGAAAATAAATGCTGAATGCCCAAAGTACAGAAATTATTCTGGAGAGAGGCCAATGAATTTTAAGTATTATTTTCAGCATTAGTTAGGTTTTATTTTTAAACCGTTCTTCAAAAGACTGATATGTTCGTTCTTAATTATCTTTGCCCCAAAGCAGTTCTGTCCCTTAAAAAATAAGTACATCATAAAGAAAACTTAGACAAATGGCAAGCTTAAATATTTTCCTTTTGCAAACAATGCTGGCTCCAGAAACACATTACAAACAACTGGGATTGTGAATTTTCTCTCCTTTAGAAACAAGAATGTTCTCACATCAAAGGTAACCCATTGTAAAAAAACATTTACTGATTTTTTAAAAAATGCACATCATCAATTAGTTCTAAAGATGTAGTCACCCATAAAACCAAAACCACATGGTGAACTTGGGGTAGAAGAAAAAGAAACAGATAATCATTTTGTGAAAATTTGCACATTTTCACCAGTTGTAGCTAAATTACTGACATCTTGCTACAAGCAGCTTCTGTATGAATTGTTACAAGGAGGACTGCAGGAAGTTCCAAAGGAAGGAGACAGCAGAGATCACTATTCTCAAGAAGCTCACTGTTAGTGGTATAGTAAAAAATATTTCACATGTAAAGAATTCTCACCCTTTATAATTCCCATATAATTTTGATAAGAACAGAATCTCCTTTGGAATAAACAGAGAGGTAACATTTATTGAACACTTATGCTAGGGACCAAGTTAATTCTCCACATTGTCCCAATTTATCAACACTATAAAATAAGCATGATTATTATTCTCATTTTACAAATGAGTAAAATGAGGCTCAGGGAGGCTAAGAAAATTGCCCGCTGTCACCAAGCTGTTAAGTGGTGGCATGGGATTTGGGGATCCAGGCTGTCTGATTCCAAGGTTCCATGCATGTAACCATCAAGAAAATTTACTAGGAAGTAAGATAATTGAATACAAATTAATTTTGTTCTCTTTGGCCAGTAAGATTGACTTTGGTAAAATGATCACAGTATCAATATAAAGGTATATTTAGGAATTTCTCCTAGGTGTAGAAGCACATTTTCAAATGATCTTGCCTCTGCTAAACTTTAGTCAGACAACACCAAAACTGAGGTAACACGAGGTGAATGAAAGTCTCATTTAGTTTGAAATTAACTCTGAAATATGCACATTTAATTTCTATTACTAATTCACTTTTGCAATGGTCAGAGTTTTTCTGGAAATACTAGTATTTTAAGGGAGCTTTAAAGAGTAATAAAAAAAAACAGGCAAATAAACTTTCAATAAAAACAGAGACGGTCAGGATTAAAATGTTTTACTATATATAGAAACATAGGAATGAACTAGCATTTTTCAAATTAATTTGTAAGCCCAGATTCACACCAAGTTCATTTAAAACCACTTCTTGCACGCCTAAGTGAGATGAACTATAAACAGAAGTTGATGCACACTAAGGTACTCTGCTGAAGGCCTAAGAGTTCTCTTCAAATCTAAGCTATGAGAATCAAATGCCTATCATCTGGAATGTTTCATCCCAAGACCCTCAGAAGGCTATGTTATTACTTAGCCTGGCGGCACAACAGTAATTTAAATATGTAGCCATGTTATTTGATAAAATCCCAACTGAGTATTAAACTACATTGTGGTTCAATCAAATTACTACTGCTCTGCTGCTGTAACACACACACACACTTGCATGAACATAAATGTATATGAACATACATGTACCATAGTAGTACCTGATGGTAGTGTTAAAAATAAACAATAAAGCAGTAGTTCCAATATTCATCTTAAAGTAAATTCATAATCATTCATCCACAACCTTCTTTTTATAGGCTTCATACTCCATAAAACTGTAGATGTAAAACTTTCTTCCTGTAACCCACAGCAAGAAATACATTTTACATCATAACCAGTAAACACACACAAACACACACACTTGAAACTAATGTTTCAGCAAATAATACTCCTCTTTATGCAGCACACTAATTTCTTTCTCATTCTATTTCATTTTTTAAAGTACATTTTCTTTTCTTTTTAAATTTTTTAGAGATGGGGTCTTGCTACATTTCCCAGGCTGGTCTTGAACTCCTGGGCTCAAGCAATCCACCTGCTTCAGCCTCTAAGCAGCAGGGACTACAGGCACACACCATCATACTTGGCTTATTTCTTCTTAAAAATATGTAGGTACAACTGACTAATTTGATTTTGTGAGCAAATAATGGGTGATGGAATACAAGTTGAAAAAATGCTACCCTAAAGTGCCTAAATTCCAGAGGAAAAGTTCACAGTGAAGTTTAAGACAAGAATAAAAATAAGAAGGGAGCCTGAGCGCAATGGCTCACACCTATAATCCCAGCACTTTGGGAGGCAGAGGCGGGCGGATCACCTGAGGCTAGGAGTTCGAGACCAGCCTGACCAACATGGTGAAACCCTGTCTCTACTAAAAATACAAAACATTAGTTGGGTATGGTGGTGCATGCCTGTAATCCCAGCTACTGGGGAGGCTGAGGCAGGAGAATTACTTGAACCTGGGAGGTGGAGATTGCAGTGAGCTGAAATTGTGCCACTGCCCTCCAGCCTGGGCAACAAAAGCAAAACTCCATCTCCAAAAAGTGAAATAAAATAAATAAATAAAAAATAAGAAGAGAGAAAAATTCTACTGTTAAATTCCAAGTAATGTTTAAAGAACACAGGATTTGCATTAGAAGTCTTCCTAATTGTATTTCATCTTAACAAGCAAAGGGAAAACGAGTTCTTTGGGTTGGGGGCCAAGAAAGTATCCTAGATATCTGAATTGGACCTTGAATGATAAAGAAAAACAGTATCATATCCACTTCACAGATGAAGAAACACAGGCAAAAGAGGACAAATACTTTGTTTGCTCAGTCATTTAGTCTCCTGTAGGATTGTCATGTGAATTGAATCCTTACTGTGGAGCCCAGTCAACTTTGTCAAGCTCTTCTGTAACTAAAAGCAACGAGTCTTGTCCAACCACCTGTGCACATCATAAGTACTGTCAGCCATGTTTGGCTTAAGAGTATCATTGACCTCAACGACCACTTCAGCTTGGGAAAGGCTGCAGCTGGGCTGGGACCCCAGTGATGATGGGGAGACAGAGGAAATGAAAATTCTGGAGTGGCGTTTCAAAGATATCTTCATTTACAATTTTCCATTTAAAATGTAATTAATTCAAAAGTTTTCCATTTCAAGTTTTAAATATTTGAGACTTTAACTAAAACAGAACGTAAGGTCAGATGTGGTGGTTCACGCCTGTAATCCCAGCACTTTGGGAAACCAAGGCAGGCGGATCACTTGAGGTCAGGAGTTTGAGACCAGCTTGGCCAATATGGTGAAACCCTGTCTCTACTAAAAATACAAAAATTAGCCCGGTGCGGTGGTGCATGCCTGTATTCCCAGCTACTCAGGAGGCTGAGGCAGGAGAATTGCTTGATCCTAGGAGGTGGAGGTTATAGTGAGCCGAGATTGCACCATTGCACTATAGCCTGGAGCCTGGGCAACAGAGCGAGACTCCATCTCAAAAACACAAACAAACCAAAACAACAACAACAACAAACAGAGAATGTAGAGATATATTTCTGACCATTTCTCTTCAAAAAAGATTAATATAAAGAATTTCAAACATACATAAATTAAAGAGAATGGTAAAATAAGGCTGGGCACGGTGGCTCAAGCCTGTAATCCCAGCACTTTGGGAGGCCGAGGTGGGCGGATCACGAGGTCAGGAGATCGAGACCATCCTGGCTAATGCGGTGAAACCCCGTCTCTACTAAAAAAATACAAAAAAAACTAACCAGGTGAGGTGGTGGGCGCCTGTAGTCCCAGCTACTCGGGAGGCTGAGGCAGGAGAATGGCATGAACCCGGGAGGCAGAGCTTGCAGTGAGCTGAGATCTGGCCACTGCACTCCAGCCTGGGTGACAGAGCAAGACTCCGTCTCAAAAAAAAAAAAAAAAAAAAGAATGGTAAAATAATCCCTCATATACTCATCAACTAGATTCAACAATTGGCAAGATTTTGTCACACTTGATTTATTCCCTATGTTGTTCTTGCTGCCAAAGTATTTTAAAGCAAATCCCGAACATAATTTTACCCCTAATTACTTAATACACATCTCTAAAAACATTTTCTTTATATAACCAAAATGTCATTATTATACTTAAAAATTTAACAATCCCTTGGTATCCTGTAAAACACAGACAATTCAAATTTACCAGGCCACCTCAAAAATTGTTTTCTTAGAGTTGCTTTGTTGAAATCAGGATCAAAATAAGTTCTGCACCTACCCCCCTTTCTAACCCTTACTTTGTACCTATCATTTATATCCTATCATCTCCTACTTCATTCCCCCCAATTTCCCAGAAATTCACTATACTTAGGAAATAAAAATATTTTAGTTTTTTCTTCCCAAGTCTGCGTGACCACATTGAAAGCAGCATAGCTTTTCTGCAACAGTGACATCCATCTTTGCAGCTATACACTGCAAGGATGTCTTCTATTGCAAACAGCATGCTATATATTCCAATTAGATTAAAGTAAAAATGAAATGCATATGTGTCAAGTGATTATAATCACACAAGGAAGTTCTTTGCAGAGAAACAGTGAGGATGGAACGGCTGAGGTTTGGTGGAGGATGCTGGTAACCAGTGATGTGAATTCTTGGAGAAGTAGAAATGGGCTAAGATGAAGCTAAGCCTTGAACCAGAAGAACATCCTTTCCTCTAAGACTCAGGAAATGTAAACATAGGTGTAGGTATTCTCTGTTGGTAGGAGTTGAGTTGTGGAGTTTTCTCCATGAGGTACATGAGGCAAGGCCATTTGCTAAGAGTGCTGGGTTATATAAGAGAAGATAACTAGGCAAACAAAGAGGTATTGAGTTCTGCTCTGTGTTAGGCATTATGCTAGGTTGCATATCTAGCTATATATACTATATACAAAATATGTATTATATACATTTTATATTTATATATACATATATATAAATTTATACAATATATTTATATCTATGAATGAATGAATAAATGAATAAATAAATAAATAAATAAATATAATTTAACCAAACAATTTGTAACATAAAGCCAAGTTGGTATTAATGTCCTGATTTTTATAGAAGAGGGAAGTGTGGCTTAGAGAGGGGTTCAGTATCTGCCCAAATTCACAAAGTGGTAAAGGCTGAAGGTGAACTCAGTCTGTCTGACACTAACCATAAGTTCTAAGGAAAATGAAAGAGAGGCAACAAGTTAAAAGATATAAAATGTCATTTATGGGTCCTGCCAAGATTGGAAACCATATATTCTTAACAGCATGACAATACAGTTGGCAGGCAGAAGGCAGCTGTTAGGATCAATCCAGGACTGAGAGGTTTGCCTGGTGGATTAAGTCGCAGAGGCTGCTGGTGCCCTCCCAGAACTCCAAGACACTCACCTTTCCTGCGCATGCTGACAGTTTCTTCACTGGAGCAGCTGAGACTCTCCACCTCAGGGTTTTTCTCTAGCTGTGTGAGCAGGCCTGGCCCTCAGACAAATGTGAGGTGAGAAGCTCTTAAGGAAGAAGTTTCCCTGGGAGCAGCCCACAGCCAGTGACCCATGAATGTTGGTGGTTGAACACCCTAGCTCCAGTGCCTCTGGAGGGAGGATCGCTTTGAGATGTGTTCCTCACAGTTGTCCAAAGGCTTAGAGGCAGAACCAGCCCTTGCCCACAGCAGTGCCCTGCTTCTTAGCACACCCTGCAGTGGCTTCCTCCCCTTTTCTCTCTCAATTCCCCATGCCTTTATATGTACTTCCCAGAATCACTTCCCAAGCTGACTGCCTGTACTGCAATCCTCAAAGTCCATTTCTGGGGAATCAAAACCAAAACAATGGGGAAAAGGGATAAGGAAGTCCAGGAACTGACAGCATTGGTAAGTGTAATTTCACTGCCAATCACGAAGTTTAGTTTGGGTAAAGCAGGAACCAAAGTTAAGAGGAGGTGGGGAGAATAACAAACAGTGGAGGTAACAGCAGTTTTAACAAGAACAGGAGGCTTAGAGAGAGGAAATTGGGAAGGTGGAAGTGGATAAGAGGGTGTGTAATATTTGAGTTTGAACTCTCATACATAGGCAGTTGGAGTTGATGAAAAGGTCAAAGGTAAGGCCATGGGAATTAGTTCTCAGTGGAGCTGATGTGAATGCTAATGAAACTGAGATGTCATGAAAGAAATAGCTGGAGTGTTGAAGTCTTTTCTTCAGGAATATCGAAATCTGCTAGGATGATGGCAGGAGTTGGGAAGATGAGAAGCCTTGGCAAGCTGTCAGAGCATGGAAGTGACCTGAATATAGCAGACAGCTATGACAAAACATGTTAAAGGCAATAAAACTGGACAGTGCACATTGTAAAGGAGGAGGGAGAGTTTGGGAGAAGCCGTTTGGAACTAGGGATAATGTTGATACCACTTCCTAACTCTGTTTTGAGGTACCCTAGACTTCTCCATCTTTACCTGACAGGAGTAAAAGGAGAGAAATGTTCTCAAGGGAGAAGCAGGTTTCCTGAAGGCCTGGAGGTAAAGGCAGCACACTGTCTGAAGACAGAGAGTGTGGGCAAGTTTACTTACAATGGAAAAGAGTTTTCAGTGTGCACAATGGAAAGCGCTGGAAGAGAAATCAACAAAAGAAAGATAAGCTGTTGGAAGAAAGGGAGGATCCCTGTATCGCATGATATCCTCAGGGAGGATTCATGAACCCAGAGGCTTCGGACAATGAGCAGGAGGGGAAGCAGAGCTAAGGATAACCAGGTAAAGGCCAAGATGGTGGTACCATAGAGTTGTATTGAAAGCACAAACTTTGGAATTAGGTCCTGGATTGGCTATGACTCCAGAATCTTGGTCACATTATCTAAAATCCTATGCCTCAATTTCCTCTTCTGTGCAATGAGAATAAACATTAGACAATTTTGAGGATGAAATGTAAAATGCTAAGCTCCACTCTTGACCCACAATAAACACTCAATAAATGTTTATTAGTTTTTATTATAACTAGCCTTATGGTTCGGATGAGTCCTTTGATACAAAGGATTTTAACAATTGCCCAAGGGTCCCATGTATTGTTAGGACCCATGTATTCTTACATCTATTGGGCGAAAATTATACATATACACATACACACATACACAGAGAAATATACCAGTCAAAAATTGATTTCTTTTTCCTAGAAAGTAAAAATTCTGAATCTGCATTTATGCCCAGTTTTTCTGTCACCAGGACTGGAACAAATGAGGCACATGGGGCACAGAATTAAGAAGATATTCACATTCAACGAGCATACAACTGGAGAATGAGGGCCTCCTTACATTCTACACCCTAAGTACCTGGCTTGCCTCATCCTAGTCCCAGCCCACCTGTCAGTAACCACCAACTCACCGCCGCTGTATAGGTCAGGCCAATGGTTAGATTCTAGAGCAGAGCCATCCCACATACAGACCCTGGTCATGCCACATGGATGTGTGTTAGAAGCAGAATGACCCTCTTGTTACCCTGTAGATGGCCATGATCAATTGATATGCACAAATACATATCTCAGGGCTCTTCACTAGAGTTTATACATTCTGATTCCTATCTTATATTATACATCTTGTAACTGTTCTAAATTAATTTAAAATATATATGCCATGGTTGAAGGCATATTAATAAATCCAAAGGAGAGAAAATTAATCAGCCACTTTATGAATTGTGCTTCTTGGACTCACACTCAGATAATCCATTCAAGTGCTGACACTTTTACTTGTATAAATTAATAGTACTGGCAAAGAAAACATAAATTGAACCATAATTCACACGTTTTATAATTAGTATTACCTGCCAATGTATAGAACTTAAGGCTAGTTATAATAAAACTAGATAAAATAAGAACTTAAGGCTAGTTATAATAAAAACTAATGCAGTTGCATTTTGGCTACAAGATTAACATTGAAGAGCTATTGCAACCTCATTCTTTTATACTCCTTTGTTCTTATTTTGGCTTAATAAGCACTTTTTGTGTGTGTGTGCTAGGCATTGTGAAAAATAGTCTCATGCCACCCTATTCAATCCTCACAGAAGCCCTATCAGGTCTTTCTATTCATTATCATTATTGCTATCAGGTATTTCCATTCATTATTAAAATATTTCTACTTAATTTAGTGTTAAAGACACATATCTGTTTTCATGCTATGCCATTTCACATAATCAGTGTTGTCTGTGGCAGTAATATAAAGAAAAATGTTTCTATCTCTATCCATGTTGACTTTCTAAGACATAAATTTTGTGATTAAAATTCATTGATTATAGCCAGGCACGGTGGCTCAAGCCTGTAATCCCAGCACTTTGGGAGGCTGAGATGGGCGGATCACGAGGTCAGGAGATCGAGACCATCCTGGCTAACATGGTGAAACCCCGTCTCTACTAAAAATACAAAAAACTAGCCGGGCGACCTGGCGGGCGCCTGTAGTCCCAGCTACTCGGGAGGCTGAGGCAGGAGAATGGTGTGAACTCAGGAGGCGGAGCTTGCAGTGAGCTGAGATCCGGCCACTGCACTCCAGCCTGGGCGACAGAGCAAGACTCCGTCTCAAAAAAAAAAAATAATAAATAAAAATAAAATAAAATTCATTTATTATAAAGGCATGAGAAAGTTTGAATTATAAAGAGAAGACAAAGAAATCCTGCTATATACTTTCATCTGTTGTTTTGGCTCACTCAGCATCCATTCTTGTCTGTGTGCAGTATCACCCTAATTCCCAAGGAAGCTACCCCTCCTTCTGCATGTGGTCTGAGTGGGGCTGTCAATCAAGGTGCCCTCTTGCCCTGGTCACAAAGTGGGCATAGGATCCAAGACATACCAAAGAAACTCTCACTCCTGGAGGTTGGGGAGAACGGCACCTGGATATAAACCACCTGGAGCTGATTTTCCCCTGAGGAGGTTCCCTGGAGACAGGATTTTCCACTTCTTGCTATCCAGAGTCTTGAAACCCCCGATTCCTTACCTTTTCTAAGTTTGGTTATTTTCAGACTTTTCTTGGGTTCCACAGAAACCCCATGTTCTTGTAACGAATTACTCTCTTGATTAAATTCACCAAAACTCATTCCTGGTGCTTGCAACCAAAGAATACACACCGACACATACCATCTTAGTACATCTATTGTAATTTAGATGTACTACCTCCAGGTTTTTCATAATCATATTTTTACATAGGTAAAACTCATTTAATTCTGTTCCTGTTGAACACATAGATCATTTCAAGGGCTACTATTAAATAACCCTACAGTGATTATGATCATTTTCATGCGTATCACTTTTTTGTTTTGGATTCTTTCCTCTGAGAGATTCCAAGAAGTGAAATTATTGAGTCAAAGGGCCCAGATATTAGTATAGCTCCTGAAAGATATTGCCAAAATGCTTTCTAAAATGACCCTGACAATTTATAATAAATTCAAGGGCTCATTTTTATCAAACCTTCAGTCAACATTGACCACCATGTAGTTTTAATATTCTGCTGCCAATGTTCTCTATACTTTGCTCGAAAAAGTGCAGCACATGACTCACACATTCAACAGGAGAGATAAAACTCCCTACTCTGGCACCCTGAATCATTTCCTCAAACAGTGGTATATTTGTTAACTTTATGGAAGTATAATTTACCAATATAAAAATTGCTCTAATGTTAAGATATTATGTAATCTCAAAGTACAATTGATGTGCTGTTCCCTTTGCTAATCTTTCTAGAATTATAGTTATCTATATAATAACAATTTTCCCCAAGGAACTTGCCATAGAGTAAGAGTATAGGAACCATTATTCTATAAGTTCTGATGTCAGTATATACTGAAACTATATTTAAAAACTACAAACACAGCCCTTCTAAAAATGCCAGTGTGGTCCATATAATTTTTTTTTAATAAAAGAAAGTAAAGAGGTCTATTTTCCTTTCCTCCTTTGAGCTGTTTCAATGTCAAAATTATATCTTAGCAATAGTGACTAGGTGATTGACCTGTGAATAAGATAGGCTGAGTACAGTGAGTGTCCCGCAAGAACAGAGCTAAGAAAATGAGTTCTTAAGGGGCGCAAGTGGGCAGCAGGTCAGGCGTGCTGCCCACGCTATGCTTGGTACCCACAAAAGGCTGGGGTACTTCTGTATAAATCCTGGCCTCATCCAAGGCTGCCAGAGCTGACACATTCCCTATCCCCCTTATCCTCTCTCCAGAATATCTGAGAAAACAAAAAGAAAAAATATAATCCGAGAACTGCTGCTGTGGGCCAACTAATCTTGTCACCAAATATGTAGTGCACAATTACTATGAGCAAGGAAGTGGGTGCCAGGATCCAGAGTGGCCCTCAGCCTTTATCCATTAATCTCTGTATCTTCTTCTCGAATTCAGCACCGTTTGATCTTTGATCATTACAGAATCTGCTCATCCCAGTCTCCCGCTGAATCTGTGAAAGCTGCTTCAGCCCTACTTCTTGCAAGTCAGTTTCAAGCCTCTCTTATCACAGTGTCCAGATTCTAAGGAGGGGACACTGACTCTATTGCTGAGGCCTGGTTCATTCTCTCACCCCTCAGAATAAGAAGCCAGGCTGACTCCTGTCGTAGTCATGTTTCCAGGAAAGAACCTAAACTCCTTCTGACACTGAGATCCACAAAAGTTAGGGTTGATTAGGAAGTTTGGAATTTTGGGTGCCATTTAAAGATCTGAAATGGAGACTTGACACAAAAAGAGTTGCATTTTTAGAAATTTAACTGGCAAATGATAGAAGATAGATGAAGGGATGAGAGGCCAGTTTGGAAGTACAGTGACAGTTAAAACATAAGTTGGGAGACATGGGCTAATGTGGATTCAACCAAGGAGAGTGATGGTCCCCATCCAGCCAATACTGTATCCTGACAGTGGCACCCAGGTTTCTCTTTATCTAGAAGATCATCCTATTACATTTCATGGCATCTACTTCAAAAGGAATGAATGCTTCCTATTAGTCCTAATTTCCTCAGTAACTTTTGTTATATCTGCTAGTAATGAATATATTCATATAAACTCTTCTTGCAGCAGGCAGAGGAGATATAGAGACAGCTAACTGCATAAAGTGCTCCAGAAACATAGCCCAAATCACAATGATATGATACCACCATGATTCAGGGTAAAGGGACCTTAAAGAACAAAATAAAAACAGCTAAATGTGTTTATGCTGTGTTATGCTGTTTATGCTTCTTCTATTTGAGAAGCTCCTGACTCAACCATTTTTGAAACATTCCAAAGTCCTATAAAGATACAATTCTCTTGACTGAGAATAACATTCTGAAATATTATTATTAGGTCAATAAATTTTCACTTAAGGAAAAGGAATTAGAGATGCACCATTTATAACAACTTCTCAATGCAAAACTAAGTTCTGAGGCCAAAATATATACACTTTAATCCATTTTCAGTGACTTTCACATTTTAGTGTAATATTTTAAAAATTAATGCTATTACATTTTAAAATAATATGAAAACAGTAAAAAGATCAGTAGTTGTCTGCAGTTAAGGGAGAGGGAAGGATAAACAGGCACAGCACAGAGGATTTTTAGAGCAGTAAAATACTCTATGATACAATAATGGTAGATGTTCATTATTATATATTTATCAGAGCCCACAGAATACAACAGCAAGAGTGAATCCTAATGTGAACTACAGACTTTGGGTAATAATGGTGTGTAAATGTAGGTCCACTAATTGCAACAAACATACCACTCTGGTGGAAGATGGTGATAATGGGGGCGACTATGCATGGATAGGGAACTGGGAGTATCTGGGAACTCTGTATTTTCCACTCAATTTTGTTGTGAACATATACTGCTCTAAAAAATAAAGTCTATTTGAATAATAATAATGAGACAGGATGTATTCTATATTAAAATGCATGTTAAATTGTACTATATGAAAAAACTTTGGCCAAAAGAAGTCTCATCAATCCTCTGATCCCCAAATGTCTAGATATGTCAGTTACTATTCAAGTCAACTAATAGAAAAAGCAAATTTTTTCTGTTAGAAAAAGTTTCCACAACTTGTATGATGAACTATTCTGAATGTTATTAGAACTTAGAAGCATTGTAACTGGAAATAAAGGCAGATAAAAACATCTGCCTCTATGCAAAATATGTCCCTCAGAGGTTAAACTGGGTGAAAATAAATAGCTAACCTGGCAACCAAATAAAACTACAAAGCAACAAACACCAGTATAAACATTCTGAAAAGTGTTTTTAAAAGACAAAATGAAATGCTCCTAGAAAATGAACATTTAAAATACATCATATGAAACTTCAGTATTTCACAATAAGAAACATACCTTTCTTCTTGTTATGCTGCAAGACATCATAGCTGCCTTGAGTATCAAATTATGTATATATAATTATATATACAACATATACATACATAGTTTTCTACAAGTCTGTCAATAAACATATTCTGAAAATATGGAGCACTTCAGTTGTGCCTTGGATCACTGCACAAGCCCAGGCCCACAGTATCGAATGAAGAAGAGTTAACATGTTAACATCTGTTTCAGGCTAAAAATGGAAATTGTGAAGTTCTTCTCTTGTCTTCCAAGAGTTCCCTGGAATGGATCAAAAAGCTTCAAAAGACTTGGCTCCAAGGGAACTTCTAGGCAATGTCTACACAGCACAAAATGAAATGGAGGCTTGGCATCTCCCTAAAGAATTAGGGTTGTATTAACTACTGCAAAAAGGGGACTGTACCTAGCTCCCTTTGTGACTTGAAAGGTCAAAACAGTTCTCCAAGCTCCAGAGGTTTCCTTTATGCTGATCTATGTATTAATTTTTCATAAAAACTCAAAGAAAACTCCTCACCTTCACCATAGTTAGACAACGACTGAACATCTAGTCTGAGCCAGGTACTGTGCTAATATTGGGGGTAAAAGGCTGACTCTCCCAGGTAAGTGAGGCAGAGGAATGTCCTCAGTCTAAATTGAAAAGAAACCTTCCCAAACTTACACTATTTTTTTCACACCAAATCAACTTGGCCTGTGAATTTTTTCTTTCCTTGAGGCTGAGTCAAGATGAACTAGCATTTGCGGGTGGAGGGGTTATTTGAGAGCACACCATTCTTTACAAGGGGTCTTTATATGTAAAGCAGAAACATTTTGTTTTGCTTTTAGTTGGAGTGAGCACGAGGAATTGATTTTTTTTTTCTCCAAAGTTAAAAGAGCAAACTCAGAGACTACCAAAATGTTAGGTTTGTTTATCATTTCCAAGTTGAAATAAAGCACAATATGAATACTCAGCACTCTATCTTTCCCTGATTAAAGTGATCCTACCCTTTGAATTGCTACACAGAATAATGTTCTATAAGGCTCACTCACACGGCTGTAATAAGTCACAACAGCTTGGCACCTCGCCCAACAAAATACAAACTCTCCTGAAGTCTTGAGCTTTCCCATGGCAACATCACAGTCACCAACACAGCAAACAATCACTCCAATCCCTGCTCCCGCTTTCCTTTTCTAACAGCAAAGGATATCATTGCAGCCAGCCTCTTAGAACTGTGCTCATTATCATCTATGAAAGGAGATAGCAACGGAGATCAAGTTGCCTTCAGTGCTGAGCTTAAAATGAGACCAAAAGCAGGATAAGTACAGGAGCATGGGGAAGTTTTACTTATGCTTTTATTCTCAAGGAAGAGTGAGAGGCTGTATGAAAAGTATATTCCTGAAATATATCCCATAAAGCATATTCCTTAATGTGCCTTGCTGCCCTGATTACCCAGTGGCTCTGGCTCACCAACAATCTTCATACAAAACTCCCATTCACATCTAGCCCAGGCACTCTCGACAGCAGCTGGGGGTGGGGGGGAAATGCCATCTTAAAGCTGCAACTCCAACACATTCCTGAAACTGCAAAATTGGAACGGCTTTCAAACCTCAGCTGCTTTCTCCAAGGGAATGATCATTCTGCTCATATGGGAAGGCTGCCTAGTAGTAAGAGCAGGGTGGCAGCTCCGTACAGCAGATTAAAGCAGCGCCACTTCCTTTATGACCGCTTCTTTTCAGATTCAAATAACATCCTTGGGGGTGCCAGTCTCTTCTCATAAAAAGTGTCTGGGCTCCCACAAATCCCCTAAAATGATAATCTCTTCATGTGTATTAATTTGATTTTCATTTGATGGTCCATGAGAGTTCAGGAACAGAATACTGAACCCAAGGGAATGAATGGCCTTTGACTCATGGGTGGGTATCATTTTATAGGGGAGAGGAAGGGGGGTGGAAGAGAGTCCTAGCTTCATGTGGTTTTGAATGCTGATTGTTCTACTCTGGAATTATGGTAAAGCCCTGCGCATGCTCACAGAAGATTCTGACCTCTTTACAATTCTAGACTCAGGCCTTATACAGTGTTATAGTTCACATTTGGGATCACCCAACCTCAGAAATCAAAATTTCAGAGGGAGTTTCATTTCAGCATAGCTAAAATTTGGGGGGCGGTGGTGGTGGGGCATTAGTCCATGTAATAAAGAATATAAAATACTAATGACAAAGTATGGAAGTAATTATAGCGAGATATTTCAATGCTATCCTAAACCACAAAGAGGAAAAAAAAAATCCAGTGATTTACTAAACAATAGCAATATAAACTGAAGCCTCTCTAACATACATATGGGTGACTGCTGTGTCATTCAAGACTCTGTGTATTTAAATGGTAACCCTTAAAATCCATTTTAGTGACAATTTACATAATTATGATATTACTGTAAATTCTGACATCAACTTTTCACTTACTGCATACCTGAGTATGTTTTATTCTTTATTATCTAATCATTTCCCATACCCAAAATCTAATTATGTTGCAATTTTTATCAGTAAGAAACCTACTTTAGACATAAAACATTAAGCTAAAGAAAAGAATGGTACTTTGCATCAGAGTTGCTCTAACATCTCAGAATACACTTCCCAAAAATTATATCCATGGCTACTTCCTACTCCTTTATGTTTCAGCTTAAATTTAAAGAAACTTGTGCTTTATAAAAAATGACTGGCTATAATAGTATATATTCTTTAGTTAGTTTGTTTGTTTCTTAGATGTCTTCCTATTAGAATCTAAAGACTTTGAAGTTAGGGACCAGCTAGCTAACTTCTTGTCTTATACAAAATGGATACTGAGCAAATATTTATTGAATGAATGAATTCTTCATTTATCTATACACAGTGAACCATACATGTGCCATATACTTTCTGCTGTGTGTACTCTTTTCCAAATGTAAAAATGCTGCAGCATAAACAAATAATTCATGGCATAAAATACAATACAATAAAATGAAAATAACTCATTAGTTAAGTTCAGCAAAACAGAGAAGTAAAAGATAAAGGAAGAAAACCAAGTGCTCTTGGTGGTGTTAGATGGCAATGTCTACTGTCTTGAAATTTCTGGGTGAATGTTTTTGGGTTTTTGGAGAGAATGTACTTCCACTGAAATGAGTAATCCATTGTGTCTAGCATCATACTGGGATTTGGAATGCCACTGCATTTTAGTATGAAGTGCTTGACAATGCATCCACACTCAGAGGTCAGTTTCAAAACTGCCCTTTAGGTTAACCCTATAGTTGTATTTTTTTTTTTTTTTTTTTTTTTTTTTTTGAGACGGAGTCTTGCTCTGCCGCCCAGGCTGGAGTGCAATGGCCGGATCTCAGCTCACTGCAAGCCCCGCCTCCTGGGTTTACGCCATTCTCCTGCCTCAGCCTCCCGAGTAGCTGGGACTGCAGGCGCCCGCCACGTCGCCTGGCTAGTTTTTTGTATTTTTAGTAGAGACGGGGTTTCACCGTGTTAGCCAGGATGGTCTCGATCTCCTGACCTCGTGATCCACCCGTCTCGGCCTCCCAAAGTGCTGGGATTACAGGCTTGAGCCACCGCGTAGTTGTGATTTAGTAGAAGGATTCAAATAACTGCATAATTTGTTTACCACACATTATTCTGCTCACAATCATGAGTGATTCATTCTTACCTACAGCCATGGAATCTGCACAGAGAACTCCATTCAACCCAGTACCAGGATTGCTAAGATCATCATGGATGACGATGATGAAGGTGTTATCTAACATTGAGAACAGTAACTACCTGCTCACTCTCCCTTAATCTTCCCACCATCCCTATTAGGCAGGTTTTGCTATATCACCATTTCACAGATGGGGGAATGAAAGCCTTAGAATTAAATAATTTCCCTCAAGTTGCTCAGTTAATAAATGATAGCGCTTGGATTCTAGTGCCCAAGGTATTAACTACTCTGATATTCTGTCTCTCAAAGGAACATTTTTTTTTTTTTTTTTTTTTTGTCTGAGACAGGGTCTTAACTCTGTCACTGGAGTGCAGTGGTGCAATCATGGCTTACTGAGGCCCTGACCTCTCCAAGCTCAGGTATTCCTCCCACCTCAGCCTCCCACATAGCTGGGACTACAGATATGTGCCACCACGCCCAGCTAATTTATACATTTTTTGTAGAGATGGGTTTTCGCCATGTTGACTAGGCTGGTCTTAAACTCCTGGACTCAAGCAATCTACCAGCTTTGGCCTTCCAAAGTGCTGGGATTACAGGTGTGAGCCACCACACCTGGTCAGAATGATTTTTAAGACTCTGAAGTTTCCAAAATGTATATGATGGCATATAGGGAGAATACTTGCTTCTTGCTCTTTTAAAAAACTATCATCATATTTGGAGCCATGAAATCAGTTTATACTGTGATTACGTGGAAAGGAAATTCTGCTATAGATAAATTGGGAACTGATATGCAAAGAAGGCTACTATAAAAAAATAGCCAAAACTTTTTTTGTTGTCAGAAGCTAAAGGTTATTTTTTTTTTCACTAAGTAATGTAAAAATCAGTATATGGAAAGTCAGAGCAACATAAAATGTTAAAAATTTTGAAACAACCTTTTAGATTCATTTTACTTAAGAATGCATCAAGGTTTATACCATTTCATCAACATTATTACCTTGGGGATGACTAGAATATGTCAAATTTCACCCCAATGTGACCTGAAACTGCCAGAAGCATGAAATCTCTGGAATCATCTTTCAAGTTACCACATTGCTGCATATGAAACATTTCAGTACATAAAAGAAAAATGCACATTCTAACCCTATATCTTCTTGGATACCTTTTCTAATTCACATATTATTAAAGCAAGAAACATGTAAGCCTTTTCTTCCTAGTCCCTAGGTTGGCAACACTGTGGTGTCGGTAATTTATAACACACTTTCTCATACATAATAGGAAGCACTGGACTAAAGAGTCTGCTGGTTTGACTCTTCACTCACATCAACTCAAATCAAGTCACTGTGCCTCTCTGAGCCTCAGTCTCCTCAGGTGTAAAAAGGGAAAATATGTTCAACTTTTCTGAGTCCAGTGTTGTAAAAATAAAATGAGAAATTGCTTTATAAGCTATAATCTGCTATGCGAATGTATGGGACTCTTCTAAGGGATATTTTACAATATCAGTTATGCAAATGTAGGTATGTTAACTATATACCAGAAAAATGACAATAAATAGCCCAAGAAATGTGTTCAATGGCTAACATCTAAGGAGTCCCAACTATGTCTAGCCACCAAGCTAAGTGCTTTACATGTATCATCTTATTTAACTCTCACAATAACAATAATTAGTTATCACTCCATTTCATACATAAGGACATTGTAACTCAGAGAGGTTAGGTAATTTGTTCGAATGTTCACAAGAAAAGACAGGGCTTAGACTCGAATCTAGGTCCAGATAGCTTTTCACCAGTTTATTATGTTTCACTATGTTTACATTGGCTAGGAGTTTGAGAAGTCATGTGAGTCCATTCCTGGCATGCAGCAGAATCATGAAGGGAACAAAAGAAGTGAAAGAGTGGGAAGAAACAGAAGAAGCTGGATAGTCACGTTCACTTTAGTTCTTTTGTACAAGTCATTAGGAATCCTTAGATTATCTAAGATATTTCTGCAAAGCATCTCATAAAATCAAATTGTGATTTCTGGAATATCTCCAACCTTGAATGTTAATCATTCCTGAAATATGAATGCACAATTCACCACATTCATCCCACGGGAGAAGGCAGCAGTAGTAGCAGAGGGTTGGTGCTACAGATAGCTAGAGATGGTGATACCTAGATAGGATTCTCTTAGCTGAGGCCAGCAAAAACATCTCTTCTTGATTGTCCAAGCTCTAAGATGAGGTTCGAAACACAGTCTTACATGCAGAAGTGGTGCTATAGGAAAACATATGTCCAAGTTATACACAGATTACTTACAAGTTTTTGGAATCTAACTTTGTTATAACAGGGAGACTACCTCTATGATGATAAGTTTCACTGAGAGTTAGGCAATTAAAAGTTGTCTACATCTGCTTCTCTAAATAATTTTTTTGAGATCCTTTTTTTGCCTTTGATGGGGAAGGCTTTTTTCCAATGGTGTGTACTATTTGATTCTAAGACCAAAGATATCCTTCCTTGTCAGTGTAGCGTGTAACAATAATAACGCTATAGCCACCGATAAAGTCCTATGTAGCTAGAATGAGCAAACACCAGCCAGGCATGGTGGCTCACACCTGTAATCCCAGCACTTTGGGAGGCCGAGGTGGGTGGATCACCCGAGTTCAGGAGTTCAAAACCAGCCTAGTTAACATGGTGAAACCCTGTCTCTACAAAAACACAAAAATTAACCGCGCATGATGGCAGATGCCTGTAATCTCAGCTACTTGAGAGGCTGAGGTGGGAGAATCATTTGAACCCAGGAGGCAGAGGTTGCAGTGAGCTGAGATTGCACCACTGCACTCCAGCCTGGGCAACAGAGCAAGACTCCATCTCAAAAAAAAAAAAAAAAAAAAAAAAGAATGAGAAAATGCCCTGCCTTTCTCAATCAAGTTTGTCATCTCACAAAGGAAAAGTCCAAAGCCATAACAGGCTGTCTCAGGCCAAATCCTAAAGGGCATTTTCTTCTTTAATCACCCAATGAGAATCCAGATAGGTGGGCTTTTATGTGTGAGAAGTGATTATAATTCAACATCAGGGAACTTAAAATGTCACCAGATTCATCATTACAATGGATTCATCTGAGTCTGAACCAACAATGGGAAACCCTGAGAGCTCATCCCAGGAGATGTACAATGTATGTTTTGAAATTTAGTCGCTCTTTAAACTAAGTAAGCTAATTTGAACAATAGTTGTTTGACAATATGCTAAACTGAATTTCCCTTTAGGAAGAATGAGGCAGAGCACAGAAAGTAATATTCAGGCTACCCACTATTTTCTTTTTATTGTGGTGGAACATTCATAACATAAAATTTGCCATTTTAATCATTTTTAAGTGTACAAGTCTGTGGCATTAAGCACATTCACACTGCTGTGCAGCCATCACCACTGTCTATCTCCAGGCAGGCCATCGACTTAACTGTTGTGAAAAATAGCTTTAGTTTCTTATCAGGAACTAATTTCAGTTAGTTAGGAAGTGTATTGTGACACAGAAATAAATAGCTTGGTTGTATTGGAATCTGAACTGGTCCATCTCTTGATTAAACGTTATGCTAGTTATAGGTAGCAATATCTTCTCTTTCACTGGGAGGACAACTATATTTTCTACTTTCCCAGAAAAGCGCAGTGTTAGCACCAGACAAAATAATAATCTTTAAGATAGTGGGTGCTTGAATGTGCTGGCTACTATGCTAAATATTTTATGTGCATCAACTCAGTCTCACAACCATCTAAGCATCATTATCCCTGTTGTACATGTGAAGGAAACTGAGGTGCGGAGGTTAAATAGAGTGCTAAGATCCCACAACCAGCAAGGGGTAGAGCTGGGCTCACAACCTGATCTATCTAACTTCTGAGAAATAGTCTAACTCTAAGAGGTTCACAAATCCCGAGGCATCAGCATCCACCTGAGCAGCTGTTAGAACTGCAAATCCTTCATCCCCATCTCAGAACTGGGGTGGAGGCCAAGGTGCAATGTAAGAAGCTCTCTAGGCCATTCTGAGGCTCACTAGAATTTCAGAACCTTTGCTCTAGCCCCTACCTCATTGCATTTCCCTTTTTACACACTCCTTTCCCTCCATGCCAAATCCCACCACTTGTTCTCGGTCACACTCAGTCTTCATTTTTGTTCCCCACCTCGCCCAGCCTCCCCAAAATTGCCCCATTCTTCAAACTGACTTTTTCCTTCCTCTTTATAGTCTGCCTTTCTCCCATTAAAGAATCCTCTTTCCTGTCACTGTTTTCTTCTATAATTTAGCAAAAGAAACAAAAACAAATCCTACTAAACCAATCCTACGAGGCTTTGGTTCGTTCACTCATCAATAAATATTTACAGAGAACCATATATTTTTAAGGTGTTTTTTAGGAAGTGATCTAGTTTTTTGGGATACATTTGTGAATAAAACAACAAACATACTCATCCTCATGAAAGTCCTCATACTTGATTAAAAATGCAGATATTAGGATTTTACAGCAGAAATTTAGATTTTTGGAGGTCTGAAATAGGACCCTAGAATCTGCAGTTTATCAAGCACTCCAGGTGGTTCTGATGCCAGGTGAATCAGGTGATTTAAGTATCCTGATACACCCTTTGAAGTAGCTTGAGTAGGAGTACAGTAATTCACCTTGTGTGCTTTCCAAATTTGTTTGTCTTCTTCTCCCCATAGGGTCCTTGGGAGAGGGCAGGGATATGAAAAAAGGAAAGGAAAAAATTTCAGGCAAACTGAAGCAGCATTTTTCAAGAAAGAGAACTTTCTAAGGTCTCCTAAGGCTAGTTCTGCAGAGGAGATTTTGCCTAACTTGAGCCCTGGCTGATGTGATTTAAAGACAGAAGACCAATACCAAAAGCGAACAAGAGTCACAGGTGGCCTCTTGGCCTATGCCCCCTGAGCTAGGCCTGCCAGCTGCTGTTTATAAACCTGTGGCCTGCTAGGGTCTGCTACAGATGGTCTTTTTGGATTATGTCAAAGACAACACCTTTAACTCTGAGTGGTAGTTTGGAATCATTTTAAGTCATCTTGATATCCCCCTCTTTCCTAATAAGAACAAGACCAGCTTGTTTAACATTTCCTCATACCACAGATATTTTTCATGAGGCCTCACCCACTCCCAGACAATAACAACATCCTTCCTGTGGGTTGGTGACCAGTGCTGCACGTATCTAAGAGGTATAATAAGCATTTTACACTGTGGCATTGCCACCTCCTTCTCTTTGTTTCAACTCCTTCTGCTAAGATAACCTAAAACACAGGGAAACGGGAAAAACGGCAGCTTATTTTAGCTTTTTTTCCCCTTTTCCAAGATGCCTCCCAAATCCTAGCCCTGAGTCAACTACTGTTCCATTATTCTGTCTAGAAGATAATATAGACTCATTTTGTACCCAGTATAAATGTTTGGCACAGAAACAGCCTTCCTTCAAATGGGTCCAGAGGGGAAGTAGCTATGGGAGTGGCGGGGGCAGGCACGGCTCCATCCCAGCCCCCTGCAGTACAGACTCTAGGCCAGAGGACAGATAAAGTCAGCAATCTGAATGGGAAGCTGGTGTTGCAGCCGCCAGCGAGGAATTGGATTCTTACTCCACAATTTAAAAAACCAAACATTTGTCCTACTCCAAACAACAAAGTGCCAACCCTAGAGGTTCCATTTAGGTACAGCAGGCACTAGAAAGCTTCTGAGATGGATAGTATGAGTTTCCTAATCTGATTTCAACAACCTGGGCTGTTTTCTTTAGTTCTAAAGAGTTAAAGAAGAGGTTCTCCATCAGACATATTTTGCCTTCCAGGGCATATTTGGCGATGTCTGCTCCCAATCATGGTCCTAATGTAGATGGAAGGTGGGGAACGATATTTGTTGAAAAAACGAGGACAAAACGGTGCCAACGGATAATCTGTGGAAGGACATAGTTGTCCTCCTTGTTAACCTTAAAGGCTGGAAATGATAACTCTAAACATTCCCTAAATAAACCATTTTAGTTTTCTATAAAGTATATTTATATTGTATCTAATTTATTTCATACTTATATTTTCATTCAAGCTACTACCTCTTAGGCTTAGATTTTCCCATATGCTTATCTCCACTTACTGTATAAAGTAGAAGTACTTTTGATGTATTCCAATGCTATCTCTTTCACATTTTAAAATTTAAACTAGTCCTAGGATCTTGTTAACAGTTTCCACACTCCTATTTTTTTCAAACAGCCTTTTACATTTTTGTGCCTCTGGATTCAAAGAGTTCTAATGCTCTTGGTTTCTCTTCATATAGCATTCACTCACCCACTCTGACAGGTCAGCATGACTCAGTCTCATCATGCCTGGTACCCAGAAGGCCCAACAGAGAAGACAGCAATCTAGCTGTCCCTGAGGACACTTGGCTCAAAGCCTCCTACCATCCTCTCTGAGCCAGGCCGTGCATCCAGTCCCTGCACAAAGGAACTGGCTGTGAGGAACTATAGGGAAACCCTGGTCTTGACTACACAAGCTTCAGTTTTATATAATGCAACTTCACAACTAATTGCTTCCCAATGGTCAGATCGGCAGGTAGACTGAAGCCATTAAGGTAGCCAAAAGCACCAGTCAACTGTGATACAAAGTTTTTCTATCATGTGGACACAGCCTTGCCATCACTTGGCAACATGTAAGCCTGTGACTTTTCTGAAAAACAGAATGAGGGGATCTCTGGTTTGGTTCCTTGAGTTTCAATCCGGGTAAGTGGGTCACTTGTTGCATACTCCTGTAATTTCATTCCACTTAATATTCTAGAGGGATGAATTTGTTTGGGAAAACAGAAGCACCTATTCCTGCTGTTTCTTCATACTGTGTCTTCTGTAATAAAACAAGTCAGGGTACTTGCTTGACCATTCAAGAAGCAACCAGTATACCCAAGCACTCTGGTGGGTACTGCAGATACACAAATGAAAAAGGCAACAGAATGGAGTTTCTATTCTAAAGGGATTGACCTACCAGAATGGGAACCAATACGTAAATAAACACAGAAAATGCAGGTTTTAATAAATGTTGTAAATAAAACAAAGAAGGGGTTAAGATATAGGATGACAGAAGAGTAATTTCTTAGGGGGGATGTTCAATGAGGCTACCATTCATGTTGAGATCTAAAAATTAAGTGTGAGGCAGCCAGGTGATGAGTTGGAGAAATAACATAATAAAAGGCCCTCTGGAGAGAAAGATCTGGGCTCATTTGGGGAATTAAATGATCCACACACAGCATCTGTGTAGTAAGCAAAAGCAAAGGTGGCTTGAAAATTGAGGCAGGCAGCAGCATGAGCAGGACCTACAGGCTTGCGTAAGGGGCCTGGATTTTATTCTAAGTACAACAGGAGGCTACTTAAGAGTTTTAAGCAGGGGTAGGATGTAAACAATTGTATGTCGAAAGTTGTTAACTTTTGTTGCTGTACTCAGTATGGACAATACTAGAAAGGAGATGCCATTGCAGCAGTCGAGGGGAGAGGGGATCCTGAACTGGGCCAAAGTGGTGCCCAGACAGGGGATTCAAGCTAATCCTTGAAGATGGAATTGAGCAAATGATCCAATGGCACATAGAAGAGCAGAGAGTCGGACTCCTCCTCTGCTGTTGGGGCCAAGCCCCCTCCACACTCTGGTGGACAGTCCCTTTATTTAAGAGTTAAGCACTCAGTGTCTTGGCGCTCATTATCTTGCCAAGCCCTCTGGTTTTACTTGTCCTTCAGCTTCAGGCCTGCATTCCACAGATGTTCCTGGGTGTCCTGTTCCTGCTTGCATTCACTGAAATGGTGCCTGTGGAAGGAGTAAATTGTTCCATCTGGGTCACACATGAAGCCAACAGAGCTTCCACAGAATGAAACATGCACCTTTGCAAATCTCTACACTGGTGCCTCTCAAGGTGCCCGGAAGCCACCTGGAAGCATAGATAGCTCTAAAACAGCGATGGTTCAGTGTCTTCAAACCTAAAAAAATACATTTCATATCCAACCTCCACAAATGCCTAAAATGCTGAAGCCAAGATGATTTCAAAACCTACTAAGACTTTAGAATTTCCTAAAAGCCTGTGTCTCCAAATGAGCCACACATTTCGTGCCCAGTAGAGGCCAGGGAAATTATGAGGGTATGTGAGGTGCACAAATTTTCAAATACCAGATGTCTTCAAGAATTATACTGTGCCTCCCTTCACCAAAACATACCAACCTACGGAATTGTTATATTCTTTCTGAGGCTGGCAGTTACTAGCGTCCCTTCCCTCTTACTGCCAGTTTCCCTAATGGTCACTCCAGGAAAGAAAATGACAGAGGAACTGAAAATAGGGCTGCCAGCTGCCCAGCTTTGGGAAGGCAAGAACTTCTGTGGCAGGGAGCAGCTCCTTAGCCCAGTCAGTACTGGGCTAAGAAAAATCAGATGCTTCCTAGCTCAGGTGCCAAGACTGACAGAAGGAGACAGAAACCCCAGGGCACCTGCGTCTTTCTTTTCCAGGTTCCTTTGCTGATATATGACTTATTTGCAGAGCATATTCAACAGGAACAGCCTGAGTAGGAAAACATCAGGTGGCTATTGAAAGCGTTTTTACGTATCTAAATGGTAAATTCCTGAGGACAAATCAAGACTTTAACACAAGCTGTGAAGCCAGAGTTATTCTTCCCACTCAGTACATATGCAAGTGGCAGTCACAACTGGCAAGTGAGAGAGGTTGTGGCTCAAGCCTGTAATCCCAGCACTTTGGGAGGCCGAGACGGGCGGATCACGAGGTCAGGAGATCAAGACCATCCTGGCTAACATGGTGAAACCCCGTCTCTACTAAAAAATACAAAAAACTAGCCGGGCGAGGTGGCGGGCGCCTGTAGTCCCAGCTACTCGGGAGGCTGAGGCAGGAGAATGGCGTAAACCCGGGAGGCGGAGCTTGCAGTGAGCTGAGATCCGGCCACTGTACTCCAGCCTGGCTCTGGCCACTGCACTCCAGCCTGGGCGACAGAGCAAGACTCCGTCTCTAAAAAAAAAAAAAAAAAAGTTACTAGGACTCTTAGTATCTTGGATATTTTGGGTTGAATTAGGAGGTCATTTCTGATAGCGATTTTGGTCATGAGTCTTTTGGTAATGAGTCAGTACACAGGTGTGGTTAGAATAAAGAAAGGGCACATAAAACTGAGCAGTAGCTATGTACCAGATCCTGTAATAAATGCTTTAGGTCATTTGTTGGTTACATCTCCAAGAAAGGTGCCACTATTATCACCATTTTAGAGATGAGATGACAAAACTGAGGCTCAGATGAATCAAGCAACATGCCCAAGGTAACACAGTAAGAAGTAAGCAAGAGAGTTATTACTAAAATCTGCTATGATCTGACCCCCAAACCTTAGTTCTTAAGTAATGTACTTTACTTCCTCACTTTAGCTATCAAAGACAGAGAAGTGATCATTTAAGAGTGTTAACTAATAGAAGAATGCAATCACTAGAGAGATTATATTGTTACTACATTTTTCTAAAAAACAAAACAAAACAAAACAGCCCTATCCTTATTGTGGCAGATAAAGAAAACGGATACCCCTGTTTCCTGCTGTCTGGTCAAGGCATACTCAGTCTGAAATAATGGTTTGATGTCCTTGTACTTACCCTAATAACATGGGCCCACTGACCTGTGAGATTTGCTGTATGAAAAGCAGAATGTAAAACAGAATGTAACACTCAGGAGGCTGAGGATCTTTGTTTTGTTCCCTGATATATCCTAAGGACTTAAAATAGCAGTACTCAGTATATAGGGGACATTCAATGAATACTTATGAAATTAATTAATGGTCAAATTTTAAAATATTCAGTGGTATAACCTTCCTTAATTAACATCACAGAAGAGGACATGGTAACCTGGGCCAGTGTTTATTCATTAATGTGTTAAATGGCCTCCAAGATGGCTCCCAGTGATGCCTACTCCATGGTACTCATATCCTATGTAGTCTTCTCCCATACTGTTTCTGGTTTGGCCTATGTGAGCAATAGAAGAAGGCAGAAGAGAAAGTGTGTCACTTTTGAGATAAGGTTGTAAATGCTGTGGCTTCTATACTGATCTCTCTCTTGGATCACTGTTTCTGGAAAAGCTAACTGCTTGAGAACACTCATGCAGCCTATACGGAGGCCATCACAGCAAGGAACTGAGGTCTCTGGTCAACAGCCAGTGAGGAATTGAGATCTTCTCCCAATAGCCATGGGAGTGAACTTGGAAGCAGATCCTGCATCCTCAACCCAGCTTTGAGGGGACTGCAGCACCAGCCAGTGGTTGGAATCCCATCTCATGAGAGATCCTGAGCTGGTGCCACCCAACTAAGCAGTTTGCAAATGTCCGACCCGTAGAAAATGTGTGAAATAATAAATGTTTGCCGTTTTCTTTTTCTTCTTCTTTTTTTTTTTTGAGACGGATTCTCGCTCTGTCACCCAGGCTGGAGTGCAGTGGCCGGATCTCAGCTCACTGCAAGGTCCGCCTCCCGGGTTTACGCCATTCTCCTGCCTCAGCCTCCCGAGTAGCTGGAGACTACAGGCGCCCGCCACCACGCCCAGCTAAATTTTTTTTAATTTTTTTTTTTTTTTTTATTTTTAGTAGAGATGGGTTTCACTGTGTTAGCCAGGATGGTCTTGATCTCTTGACCTCATGATCCGCCCGCCTCGGCCTCCCAAAGTGCTGGGATTACAGGCGTAAGCCACCGCGCCCGACCATGTTTGCTGTTTTCAACTGCTAAGTTTTGAAGTAATTTGTTACAAAGCAATAGATAACTGCTAAAATTAATCATGTCATGTTATTAGCATGGCAACTGGAAACTATCTTATGAACAAAAAGTCATGCCATCAGAGAATTTTAAACAATAGCTCAATTTTACAAACTCTTCTCCCTCCTAGAAGCTTGTGAAACATAAGATGTATTTTTATGTCTTGCTATGGCCTCTTTTGCTTTGCTACTCATTGAATTAGTTATGCACAGATATAGGTACAGTAGGGCCCAGATGTGATGTTATGGTTATGTGGAGGAGGAGTATTCATCTCCCCCAAAGGAGACAGGAGATATTCTTGTGAACTTTTAGGAAAAATCTTTCTGCTGACATTAAATAATTTTGATTCTATTTTAATTTCTCAGGAACTTAAATTCTAGGTTAGAGGAAATATCACAACCCATAAAACTAAACAATCCGATAATTTTTTATTGCAACAAGCATTGGGATGCCAGTGAGCATACAACAGTCCATACATTCTGAAGGCCAACCCTCAGAAGGAGGTGGCTGAGATTTTTCTGAATTTGGCAAAGTACCTACAGTGGCACCTCATTCAAAAAATCATGCAAAGAACATTCACTGATGAGAATTATCAGCTCATTCTGCAGAAGCTACAGTGAACTTGCCATGCTGGCTGGAAAGATGAGACATGGAAACTAGACACAACTCCAAAGATACTTTTCCCACCAATGGCATTTTATGAGTTAGGATATATCTATGAAATATTTGCAACTTAACAAGGGGGAAAATGTAATGAAGTGGAATGAACTCCTTGCTATATTGATTGGATTATGTCACCTGTCAATTAACAAATTCCACCACAGCAAACCTAAGCAATGAAGTACAATCAGTGGTCTGAAGACACACTGGGAAGCTGGAGTAAGGGAGTCATTAGACATTATACTACTCATCACAGCTCCAAAGCAACTCTGCTCAGCTGACTAAAGAGTATAATTTTGAGTTTGTTCTCTAGCCCTCTGGTATACTCAAGCTCATGGCAACTCAGGGAAGCAGCATATTTTGCTGACTCTGGAAATGGCTCTGGCAGAACATGCACTCTCATCTCTGAGTGGATCTAATAGGAGTGGAGTGGACAATTCCCATTTGGGTGTTAATTGTATTATATCTCCCCCTTCCCCTACTCAACTTCTGCTGGTATGGAGACATTATCTTATCAATTTCCAGATTAATGTACAGTGATAGTCTTCAATTCATTATTACTATAAGAAGACGGGAATAGGAGGAGTTTTAAGGTAGGGGTGTGTGTGTGTGTGTTTCTGTGTGTATTTCTTATGCCTGGAAATACAACCAGCCAGCATTTGTAGCAAATGAATGCCTGCTACGACCAGAAGATTCTTGTCTTTGAAAGCACTTGAAATGGAGAGAGATGGAAAAGCCAGAGAATGAAGCATGGCAATAAGAAAATATATCACATGACAAGGACCAAGAAAGTGAATGTTTTCAAGAGCACATCCATTTGGAAGAGTGGTAGAAAACATGTGGAATCCACGTGCTAGTCAAGTTCAGGGCTCATGTGCCTCAGATATGGGGTAGAAAATAACATTTTACCTGAGGGGTAAAAACAACACTGCAGCAACATGCCTTCAAATAGGATTTGTGTAGAAAAGACACACTCATCATTTAGCTGGAGGGTTTCCAGGCCAAGGTACTTCCACAGCATATGGCTGCCCACTGGGTTTGTGACCCCAAAAACACACTTCCAGATCTTTTTATTCTTCCCACTTCACAAATGTAGCCAACCTGTGAGCACAGTTGCCCTCTTGTATTGCTAAAGGGATGAAGAAATGTTAAACCCTCTTGGAAAGCTGGTGTTTCTCCTGTGCTGGAATATAAGAATTTGCCTAACACTACTTTTAGAATCTTAAATCACGAGAGAAAGATGTCAAAGTTCCAACCTCTCCTTTTTAACATTGAAATTCCTCCTAAAGCTCCCGCTTGAAGGCCAGAAGTCAAAACCGCTTCAAAAGATTACTATGTGTTTTATTACACGTTTAAATTCCTTCCAGAGACAAAAGAAATATATATATTTGCGATGTTCCTTCCTTTATCACATTTCTGTAGATTACTTTTCAAGGTCCTCAGACATCAATAATCCATCCAGTGCACGTACAAGCTGATGCTTGGCGTTTGGGATATTATTTGTTCTCTTAATGGGACTGGTAGAGTCCACAGAATTTAGAGTGTGCAGGAAGTATGTCTATAGAAGGTTTTGTTCTAAATATAGGAGATTTTAAGGGCAAAATGATTTACTCAGTATACTAGGTTGCCTTCTTTGAGCCATTCTGTTCTGGTCAATCATATAAAATATGTGTGGTCAACACTATTCCCTCCACATGTGTTTAATGGACATTTGTCATAGTAAAATGACCTAGCAGTTCCATTTCTTCTTCCCTTCAAATTACCGATATGACTGGACCATCAAATTAAACAACTGAATGCCAAATTCTTTTAAAGATCATGAACAGTTTTGAGTTATATGAGTGGAAAAATGGTCCTGAAGGTCGAGTTCTTTTGGGGTCTGTTTTTTGTTTTGTTTTCTTATAGCAACTTCTCAACAACTAAATTGCTTTTGGTAAATATGAGTAAAGAAAATAAGATCTCAGTCACAGCACATGTTTACAACGAAGTTAAAGGCTCTTAAAAATAGGGTGTTTGATGGTCCGCTGCCAAAATATGAACTCTAGCAGCCTGGAGTGCACCGCTAATAATAAGAGTCAGTGTTGCTATGAAAAGCCCGAGACAGAGCTCCAACTTAGCTTTAACCTTTTCACCAAGAAGTTCCCCACAATGACATGGAGACATAAATTTGGAGTTAGAGGTCAAGGTGAGAGGGGAGGAAGCCTGAAAATGGTAAGAGGTCACTTAAAAATAAAGTAAAAAAATTGTTGGACTGGGCTCAAACCTGCACTGCAAAAGAGAATGAAAAGAGTTCAGCTGCTGTCTGAGGACTGACTGCCTTTTAGAAAAGAAGAAAATGGGCCAGGCACGGTGGCTCACGCCTGTAATCCCAATACTTAGAGAGGTCGAGGAGGGCGGATCACGAGGTCAGGAGATCTAGACCATCCTGGCTAACACCGTGAAACCCCGTCTCTACTAAAAATACAAAAAAATTAGCCAGGCGTAGTGTCAGGCACCCTTAATCCCAGCTTCTTGGGAGGCTGAGGCAGGAGGATGGCATGAACCTGGGAGGCGGAGCTTGCAGTGAGGCGAGATCGCACCACTGCATACTCCAGCCTGGGCTACAGAGCAAGACTCCATCTCAAAAAAAAGAAAAAAAAAAAAAGAAAGAAAGAAAATGCTTAGATAGATAACAAAATAGATAACAAAAGTCCAAGGTAAAGGAAATATGTTAGGCATAAAGAAAGTTACGTTTGCTTTCTCTTCAGGTTTCTGAAACTAGAATGAACAGACACCTAAAGAAAGGAAATGTTGGATGTCCTAGAGCTAGCTGTTGTGTAGAGTGGAGAATCACAGTGTGCCTAGTATTAGTGGAGTCTTCCCATCACCACAGGCCTAGGCTTCAAGTTCTTTGGCCCTTGGAACCCTTGGAGAATCTGACAAAACTGTGGAATGCATCAACACTGAAAATGCGTATATGCCATCGCACAAAGTTGTGTATCCAGTTTAGGGAACTCACAAACTCAAGAAGCTGGATCATTTATGTTCTAGCATGAAAAGAGGCCACTGATTTTAAAAAAAAAAAAAAGCACTCTCCAAGAGACCATGGAACTTACCTTATTCACCACTCCATTCCTAGTGCCTAGGGTGGGGCTGAGATACAATATCTCAAGACGTATTTGCTAAAATGCTTTAAAAGGCAGCTTATAGAAAAATGTGATTCCTCAAAGAAGTGATCACACAAGTTTAGGGTATCCTATTTTTTTTTTTTTTTTTTTTTTTTTT
>NW_016807437.1:478197-486404 GCF_001698545.2 Rhinopithecus bieti | reverse complement strand
TTTTTTTTTTTTTTTTTAAACACATCTGTACCTTTCTGTTGCTCTTTCTAGCCAAAGAGAATTTCCCTCAGAATCTTCACCACAGTAATGGTATCTTTAGAATTTCCATGTAAGAGGTGCTTAGGAAGAACAATCTGGTTGCAGGTTGGGGAGGGAGTGAAGTTGAGTTTGTACCACCCTTTACAAAATGCTGAAAAAAAAAAAAAAAAAAAAACCCATCTGCATGCTCAGAGATAAGAGGTTTTTGTGTCTTCAAGGAACTTACCTGTCTTCAAGGCACTTACAATGATGTTAATTAACTTATTTAAACCCCAAACTTATTCTATAAATGGATTTGAGGCCCACTCACACTATAATCTGGTCCTGATGCATTCCTTCATAGGAATGAACAATTCATCCGGACTCTCTACTGATGATGCTCCAGGTTTGGATTCCTGAACCCTGAAGAATCTATCCCAGAAACCGGTCAGCCATGCTGCCCTCTCTGTGCCTGCAGGTTAGACGTCGACAATGAACCACCACAGCTGCCTTTCCCACTGTGCATAGGTATGGCCTTAGAATCCTCCACACAGCCCTCCAGGTGGCTACTGAAAGCTATCCTGGAATGCCAGTCAAAACATGTGTCACTCATAGTCTACATGTTCAAGCACTTTCTACCTCTTAGAAAAGAGACGACTGGCAACAGTCTCAAAGAGTAATCTGTGGCCCCTAGGCATTCGTTCTGAATTTCATCTGCAGCTTAGATGACTGGTTAGTTCTAATCATCATTGACTTTCAAATGTCTTGTTGCACTTGCCTTCCAAATTCAGGCTTGGACCATGTGTGAGTTGAGTCTGATAATATCTATGTAATTATCTGCTCCTATACGAGGTGTGAAGTCATGATTAGAAACATGGGCCCTGGCATCATCCTGCCGTATTCAAATTCTGACTCCACCACTTGTGGTTGCATGACCTGGGCATGTTCCTTCACCTAATTCGTCAATTTCCTCACTTGCCAAATGGGAATAAGATAGTACCTATTTCATAGCGTAATTGAAAAGATATGTTAACATTCAGAAAACACGTAGAAGAGGGCCTGGCATGATAAACACTTAATACATGAGATTTTTTTTTTTTAAATGTGTTGAACCAAAAGGATGCCTTGAAGATCAGTATCTCACATTTGGTGCACAATACATTCAGCCACAGGAATATAAAGAACTGCAGTCCTTTAAAAATTCATGCTTGCCACAGTGTGGTTCAACACACGTTTATGGAAAGCTTGTGTAATAGATGTCTGACACTATTGTAGGCCACAGAAATACAAAAATAAATAAGGCATATCTTCACCTTGAAGCAAAATCTCATCAATTATGAGTCCCCACATTTTCTCCAGGTAATGAGAAAACATTCATCAGCTTAAACAACCTATTCCCTACTTGAATCTGAATGGATTCAAAATCACTTCTCAGCAAACAGCTTCAGGTCTCTCCCTAAAGTTCCATCTAAGATATTCATTCTGAAATAAGCAATGGTAAGGAGAAAAACTTAAGAGACCAATCTTGGTGGCAGAGAAGAGTCTGTTTCTTTAATTCAAGATCAAGTTTCTCTTCATAATGACCTTGTAGCCCTCACTCCTCAGACTTGCTGGCTGACTAGACCCACAAGAAATACAGGTACCAAATTGTAGGCTTTCATACATTAAAAGGTTTTCTCATCTTGCCTTATATTCTTACAAATTATTGGATTTAAATAAGAAAAAACAAGACTCTTGTTTCAGTCTCTCTTATTCTAGACTTGGTGTGTCCTGGGTGTCTGACATCCTCATTCCATTCATGATTGCCATTCTTTCTAGGGGAGTCATTGCTTCAAATTATGTGTGGGTGTATGTCTGGGAGCTGAAGACATTCAACGTCCCCATCTAGTTGCAAATTTAGTTATGCATTTGGGGTTTAGCTATTCAACTTTGCCAGCTTTGTGCCTCCTGCATAGGTCCAGGAGCCCCAAGGGTAGACTGATGTTTACTAGTGGAGTTAGCACAGACAAGTTTGAGCCTCTCATACCTGTCTCTAAAACGAGGGTAATAATACTCCAGAGAAGAAACTGAAATGATGTTTAAACTGAAATAATGAAATAACACGCTCTATAAACTGCAAATTTGCTATTCAAAAGTAAGGTATTATTACCATTTCTCAGCTTCTCTAAGTCTGTGTCACATTGGTAAACTACAGATAGCGCCATCTTTTTCACTGATAGAATAAGGTTTCTGCGAGGACTCGTACATATATTATTACTATGACTATTACAAATGCGAGTTATCTTCCTTAGATTTATGCCTGTACCTCCTTGGGACACTGATTTTTTTTTTTTTTTTTTTTTTTTCTGTTTCTATAAAGAGGAACAATATTCTCCTTCACAAACGGTACCTTTCAGCAGTTTCTCTTTAATTCTCAAACCTCGATGATTTCTAACAAAATGATCACAGTAGCTCCAAGGCACAGAAGATGCTGACAAAACCACCTTCTTCCCTGGAAACATCGAAATCAACATTTCACACAGACTGGCCAAAGTAGCACACAGCCTGGGCCAGAAAGACCACTGTGCAGGCAGATGTCCAGGCTTGGAGCAGCCACGGGCATAGAAACCCCTCTTCTAGCTCTGTAGGTAGAAGTTTGTTTGTGGTTATCACCTTCCACAGAGTTTCCCAGATTTGCTTTCTTTTAATTAACCCAAATCAATCTCCAGTCAGCCATATGAAGGAACAAAGAGCTGTGCATTATGTCACCAGTTAAATTTCTTTTTCCTTTGTTTATTTGTTTACTCTCTGTCTACCTCGCCCCCCATTAAAATGTAAACTCCATCAAACAAGAACTCTCTCTGTGGCTCAAGGGCCTGGCACAAGACCCAACATGTAGTAGGCACTCAACATCTGTAACCCTATTCCATCATCTTTTTCCTTGCACCAACATTTTCCTCTTACGGGAGACTGGGCTTTAGAATTTAAACCTAGGAAGAATTTTAAGAGATAATCTATTCCATGTACTTTTCAAATGGTTGTAGCACTGGAACTCTGTTTTTGATCACACTAATGCCTGCGAGTGTGTATGTGTGTGCATGTATGTTGTGTGTGTGTATGTGTGTTTTAAATGCATAAACAAGAGGTTAAGACCTTGGAGTCCAATTGCATGACCCTCCTTCTTTCTTTTGTATCCCTTCCCTGAAAGTCTTAAAAACTATCTTGAGTTTAGGCTGGGCACAGTGGCTCAGGCCTGTAATCCCAGCACTTTGGGAGGCCGAGGCGGGTGGATCACGAGGTCAGGAATTCGAGACCAGCCTGGCAAAAATGGTGAAACCCCATCTCTACTCAAAAAATACAAAAAATTAGCCGGACGTGGTGTGGTGGGCCCCTGTAATCCCAGCTACTCAGGAGGCTGCGGCAGGAGAAGCGCTTGAAACCGGAAGGCAGAGGTTGCAGTGAGCCGAGATCGCGACATTGCACTCCGGGAAACAAGTGCGAAAGTCCGTCAAAAGAAAAAAAAAAAAAAAACTATCTTGAGTTTAAAAGCCATTTATCTGTTCATTGACTTAACAAATATTTATTGTGAACACAAAATGTGCCGGGAACCACTAGGGCTTAGGATACTTGTGGTGAATAACACCGCCCAGGTTCTTGGTCTCATAGAGCTTACATTGAATGGAATGTAGGGAACAACGGGAAATGCACCAATAAAGAATCAAAATAATTCACATAGTGATAAAAATTACGAAGAAAACAAAAACTCTGTAATGAGATAACATGATGGGAGATTTAGCGAGAGAAGGAGATCAGTCATGTATGTCTGCTCCAGGAGGTGATATTTGAACTGAATCCTGTACGACAAGAATAATGCAAAATGCTAGGGAATCCACCCCGTATGGGTTGCTGATGGGGAAATAAAGAGGCAAAGGTGGGATGACTGGCCCCGAGGTCGTCCTGTTAGTCAAAGCCTGGACCAGAATGGGGGTCTTTTGTCACTCCACACTTATCATTGTAATATAATGGAGTTTTTTCTTAGTTTCTGTAATTGGCAGGTGCTTGTCTTCTGGCACAACTTCCTTCAAAAACTGATATTCTTTCCCATATACTTTTATTTTATTTATTTATTTATTTTTTGAGACAGAGTCTTGCTCTGTTGCCCTGGCTGGAGTGCAGTGGCGCAATCTCGGCTCACGGCAACCTCTGCCTCATGGACTCAAGTGATTCTCCTGCCTCAATAGGATTACAGGTACCTGCCACTATGCCCAGCAAATTGCTTTTTTATTTTTTAGTAGAGATGGGATTTCACCATGTTGGCTAGGCTGGTCTTAGAACTCCTGACCTCAAGTGATCCGCCTGCCTCAGCCTCCCAAAGGGCTTGGATGGCAGGCATGAGCAACCGTGCCCAACCCTTTTCCGTACTCTTCAATGTATTTCTTCAATTCTTATTTATCTAACAAGTCACTCATGTAACCAACTTCTGTTCATATATATTAAAAATAATCAGACCAACACGGTGCCTCACGCCTGTAATCCCAGCACTTTGGGAAGCCAAGGCAGGCAGATCACCTGAGGTCAGGAGTTCGAGACCAGCCTGGCCAACGTGATGAAACCCCATCTCTACTAAAAATCCAAAAATTAGCCAGGTGTGGTGGTGCACGCCTGTGGTCCCAGCTACTCAGGAGGCTGAGGCAGGAGAATCACTTGAACCCAGGAAGTAGAGGTTACAGTGAGCCAAGATCGCGCCACTGCATTTCAGCCTAGGTGACAGAGTGATATTCCATCTCAGAAAAAAATAATAATAACAACAATCAAAAACAAAGCACGCGCGTGTATGTGTGTGTGTGTGTGTGATGGGAGCTTAAGGTATATTTCCTAAGCAAAGGTAAGACCTCATCTATTGGGAAAGAAAGGCAACTTGACTTCCTTTATTTTAATATTTTCGAAAAGAAAAGCCATGTTGCATAACACCAATATATTTTCACCTAAAGTTCCAGAAAATCTTAACAGATGAAATTCTAAGGTGTTTAGAGGTAACTGAAAAAAATGTCACTATCTTTATGGCTTCAACCTAACAATGAAGCTGAATGTGTCTACTCTCAGCTTGAATGAAATAAAATAGCAACCACAACCAAACGACCTTGTTCACTTTATGCTAGTAACATCTTGCTCTGTTGGTGAAAAAAAATGCTCGGGCTGGCTCAGAGCCTAAGATGTGATCCACAGACACCCCACGCCACCCCCCAAGATTGTACGAGTCATAAAGAAGTGATTGGAAGAGCTGTGCTCTAACGGAATCAAGAGATAGGGAGGCAGAGAGGGGACTGTGTTATCGTAAAAATTCTTTAATGTCTGTTTGGGAAAATTTTTCTTTGTTGGTTTGCTCTTAGGAGCAGATCCTGTGCATTTCTTTTTTCCAGTTCTATTAAATCCCTAAACAGAGCTGAGTTTTAAGGGCTTAGGGCTGCCCTTGGGAAATAGGTGATTATACTCTCTGCTTAGGGTTTTAGTGATAAGAAAAAAAGAGGCAGTGGATTGAATTCCCCTCCCCCAGGCCAATTTCTCAGTGACTTTCTTTTATAGTTCCCCGTTAAAGCAGAGAGGTATTTTAAAAATGAAGTGGTGACACATATAAAATCCCATCTATCAATCTGCACTTTTCAATTGCTATGTGTATATGAGAAAGAGATAGACAAACAGATGGAGAGACGGATGTATGTAGCTGAAAGACTAGTCCATTCCTTAGTAGGAGGCTCTACAGAATATTTTCCTCTTTTTTTTTTAATGTTTCATGTAATTATTTCACAAGGGGTAGTCGCTTGGGAATCTTTACCCTACAGAAATATTAAAAGTGTAATTGGGAGGATCTAGGGGAAAAAAAATCAGTACTCCCTCTAAAAATAAATTTAATGAATCAAACTCTACTCCTATAAATGTATTTCTTAAACTGGAACCCTAAGTCCCTCAAAATATGGCCAGATATAGAGTGATTTGTTCATTACTTCTAGAAAGGGTATTCAACAATTAATATAGCTTGGCTCTCCCCCTTCCACCATGGCTGGACCTTGTCCCCCAGATATCTTCAGACCCTCCTCACTAGTACAAAACATTCCCAACTTTGTCACTGTTCCTTTCAATCCCTCCTCAATAAATATATGTAAGAAGAGACTGAAATTTGAGAAACAAAATCAAAATATCAGGGAACTATGCAAAGTGTGTCATACCAAAAGAAGCCTTAGAAGTGATACAAGCCACATACCAAGTGCCACTTACTGTTTTTCCAAGAAGCAAAGTAAATATCAGAGAAGTTAAAGGATATGACTAAATTGCCCTACTAGGTAGTATCAGAGCCAGCACTAGGAACTTCAATACCCAATCCTCTGACCAGTACTCTCAAACAGTATCGCTACTAATAAGTATAGTAAGTAGGTATAATATAGTATGAATATATCACTCCTTATTATTTGTTGTGAAGGCTAAGATGGAAAAAATGAGGCTGTTAGAGTAATTTCCTATCAAAAAGAGTGACAGAGTTTAGAAGCAGTGCTCTTAAAGATGCGAATGTGCTTACTTTTCCTGTCTGCTGTACCTGCTAACAAAGTCTTCTGTGACCTAGAAGATCGAATGCAATTACATTGCCCATATATATTTGCTATGCTGTTTGAGTCTCCCAAGGGCAGCATAACAGTACAAAGGGAGTGACATCTTTATGAGGTTAACCCTTTTCTATTTTAAGGGTAGACTACTGAAGGCAGATGTGTTCCACGGAGCGTAGCAAGAATGCTTGAAATTTGGTAGTCAGAAGGAATGACAGCATCATCCAGGCGGGGAAAAATTAATTGTTGTTTAGAGGAACAGTGATCTGAAGAAGCCTAGGAGAATGTTGATGCACATTAAGTGAATGTGAATTGACAAAGGGGGAACTTGTATGAATTGTAATACATTGAGAAGAGACAAAGAGAAAGCAGGGAAACTAATGTTTAAGCTCTTCCATGTACCAGACAAAACTGTAGGCTCATTCATAAACTGTATTATCTCATTTAATCCCCACAACCTTTCGAGATAGCTACTATTATCCTGAAAAGCAGAGTTATGAGGCTCAAAGACGTTAAGTAACCAGTCCAAGATAACACAGCTAATGAAACAGAGTCATTTTCCATGCTAAAATTTTCCAGCTCTGATTCTGTTAAACTTTGCTAGTTATAAACCACCCCAAAAGTTAGTGGCTTAAAACAATGATGTAATATTTCTCATAATTCTGTAGATTGGCTGGGCAGTTCCTCTGCTGGTTTCACCTGGGCTCACTTGTGTGGCCACATTGAGCTGGAAGATTGGCTGGGTCCAAGATGGCCTCACTCGTGTGTGGGTAGTTGGTGCTGATTAGAGTCGGGGCACCTTGGTTCTCTGCATGTGGATGCTCATCTCCCAATTAGCTAGACTGGCTTCCTTACATGTTGGTCTCGGGCCCGTGTTCCAAGAGGGCTTCATGAAGGCCATCCTCAGAAGTAGCACCTGTCATTTCTGTCACATGTTATTGGATAATGCAAGTCACGAGGCCAATCGAGATTCAAGGGGGAAAATAGCATCCATTTTTTGATGCAAGGAATGGCAAAGTTACATTACAAAGGGGCATGTAGGGTGGAAGGGATCATTATGATCATTTAAAAAGCAATCTACCAGCCAGGCATGGTGGCTGATACCTGGAATCCAGCACTTTGGGAGGCTGAGGTGGGCAGATCCTTTGAGCCCTGGAGTTTGAGACCAGCCTGGGCAACATGGTAAAACACTGTCTCAACAAAAAAAAAAATACTAAAATTAGCCAAGGGTGGTGGCGTGCACCTGCAGTCCCAGCTACTCAGGAGGCTGAGGGTGGGAGGATCGCTTGAGCCCGGGAGACAGAGGTTGCAGTAAGCAGAGATTGTGCCACTGCACTCCAGCCTGGGTGACAGAGTGAGACCCTGTTTCAAAACAATAACAAACAAAAAAGACAATCTAACATAGGCTCTAAACTCCATGCTACTCCTACTACCAAAATATTAATAAAATACCAAATTTCCCCTGTTCTTTTATAGGTTTATTAAAATCCTTAATCAAATGACTACTTTTTATAACCTGGAATAGATGTCAGGAAAACTTGGGTTCTAGTCCAAGATCTATTGCTATGGATTCTTGGAGGCTTTCTCTTAAAAAAAAAAAAAAAAAAAAAAAAA
>NW_016807437.1:464570-477708 GCF_001698545.2 Rhinopithecus bieti | reverse complement strand
AAAAAAAAAAAGCTTTAATTTCTTCATCTATGAAAAGAGGATTTGGTCTGTCTTCTAAGGGCTCATACAACTCTATAAATTGTAGAATAGTGTCCTATTTTTAGACTAATATGAACTGGTCCTCTAGGAGGATGGACAGGATAGAGATGAGAGAAGGCTAGAAATGAGATGGCTTCTGTTTTGCAACTCACTCTCTTTCATTGCTCTGGGTGTAGAATTTGGGAGGTAGGGAGCAAACAGAACTCCTGCCCATATGTGGTTGTAATCTTACATGATCTGGCTGCTACTCTGTTTTCATTTATTATATGCTAAAGCAGCATGGGTCCTCCACCATTGTACCAAGGATTAAAGTACAAGTTGTCAATTTAAGGGCTTCTAGACCTGGTTAGACAAAACAATTCCCATGCAACAGGCACTCACACTAGCTAAGCAGATCGGAGAGGTGAAAGGGCTCCTGAGCCAGTGTCTTCGTGAGGGAAATGCTTAGCTGGGAGCTCTCTCAGAAAGATATTGTTGCCTAGTCTTTGGAAGATCAGGTTCCCAAGGAGAAAACTAATGTTTAATTTAGCACAAAGACAGCTCAGCGTCACTCTCTGGGGGACTGAGCCTGCAAACAGATCCACATGCAAAGAATCTAAGGGAGAAAAGGAAACTCTCTTGGGTGTAGTGGCTCCAGGAACTTGGGCCCAAACTTTACTAAACGGTTGCCTCTGTCTGTTGTTTCTGTCAGGAGGATAGCTCCTCTTTCCTGTTTACTCTCATGTCTGCACTTTGCACTTTAGCACTTCCGCGAAACAACCAAATGGGATAATACACTAGCACATACTTTTTGTGCTGTCTGAAATTAAGTACTGCGGTGTGGCAATCAAATGTGCAAGCCCTAGCTGGTTTAGCAAGTATCAGAAACTTAGGTGAACAGAAACATCAACAACAACAAAAAACCCTCATTTCTCAGCTGCTTAGCCAGAGAATGTTTTTATTTTTACATAATTTAGACTCCAGAGACCTCCAGAAATGAGCATTTTACACATAAGTAAGACACAGTACAGTACATATTGCATTCAATTAAGCTACCTCTTTGCACCCTGGTTACCAGGACTCTAAGAGATTATACTGTGTATCCAACAGACTCCTGGTAAGTTATTAGAGGTTGTAGCAGACTTTTGCTTTAACTAAATTTTCTTAGACATGTAATTAACTTTCCACTGAAATCTATGAGAGCTACCTGAGGAGAACTCTGTTGTACAATGAGGCATTTAAGGTGTTGGGCTTCATGTGGGTGAGAGTTATTAGAGGGCTGTATAAGAATCACAAATATAACTCAGCCACATTTCTGACAAAAGATAAATTTTAAAACAAAAATGTTAATGATTCCATGTTAATGTATGAATCTGCCAGAACGACTCAGGAACTAAGAACATTGTTAGAAACAAAACAACCCAACTACATTTGACACTACATTTCCTAAGCATTATTACCCTCAAGAAAGGGGAGGAATCTCAGGTTAAATCACGAGGAGTAAGCGAGAGAAAAAAAAAAACAGATAAAAATTTTTGACTACATTCTCTGTTCTGAATTTAGACAATAAATCCATCCTTGCCCAAATATAATCTACTAAAGAACAGACTATTTGTTTTCTAATCCTGTCAATTCATAGAAACATCATGCTTTCAATTAAGAATTATCATCACTAAAACTTGCTTTGAACCCTTGGCAACATCTTCCTCATTTTTTTTTTTTTTTTATGGGCAATCACACTTGAGGAGGTACTGAGTAAAGAAGAGATTCTGAGGCGAGAGCCACATCAAGGCATGGAAATTTCAACATGCTCCTGCTTAGGGTTGGAAAGAGGGCAAATCTGTGTTGCCTATTCATCTGCAGATGCAGTAAGTTAGCAACTTTAGCCAGGGATCTGGCTTTCAAAAGCATAAATTTAAATCTCCACAGTAGGGAGCTTCTAACCTTTTGTGCCTCTAGGACCAAATTCACTTAAGAATTATTCATTAATTTCGATTAACAATTCAATTAAATTGGTTTTTCTATTCAGTTCCAATGATTCAAAACTCTCAATAGATGGTTTAAATTGTTCATTTACCTACTAAGCCCATACTTCACACTTGCTGGGTAACTGAATGGAAACCCAGACTGAATTCTAGAAGTAAGGAGTCAAGTGGACATTCACTCTACTCAACTTCTAGATTAGGAGTCCTAGAATCCTAGGATTGGAAGAGGTAGTACTTGGTCCCATTCTCAAGAAGGACACTATTTAACATTCTAGGGAGATGTAAATCTATCCCGGGTGATGTCTTCATATTCAACTATTGAGGGAACTGATAAATGATACTCTTCACTAATCATTTTAAGTAACCATTAAAAAGAAAAGCCATGCTCTTCCTCTAAATGTCTGAGGCATTACTGGAAACAGAATTCTGGGCTGGGAAACCTATGAATCTGATTCAGGTATGTTACTTCAGACACTAATAGTTAACAGCTAGAATTTATTGAGGCTTTACGAGGTGCTAGGCAATTGCTTCATTTAATCAACAGCTCTAAGAAGTTAATTCTGTTACTATCACTCCATTTCACAGTCGAGAAAACTGAGGCAAGGTAATTTAATTGACCTATCCAAGAAAACACAATTAAGTGGTAGAAGGGTGATTTGAAATATGGTCGTCTCACCTCAGAGTTGAGTTAAGATCTCAGGCTCTTAACTGCTATGCTTCTTTGCCTCCTTATACAAGCCAACTGTAACAGTTCTATTTCTAACCCCACTCACCTCCCTTCTATACTGTAAATTCAAAGAGGGCAAAGGCTATACTGAAGTGTCCATCAATGTATTCCTGGCACAGTTCATGGCACAGAAGAGCTGTACAAAGATTATTTACTGAATTAATGAATATTTTCCCAAACTCTAAAAAGAACCCATGCATACAATCTTGATGTAAGAGTTTAAAACCTTTGCTAAAACATTAAGACCTTTGGAGAGCTATGGCATGTGTCAGTATTGTCATTTGCCCATTTTCATGTCCATTCCTTTAGTAATTTGGCTATGGTAGGGTCCAGCTTTCTAGTCCTCAGTCAGTGGAGAATATGTGAACTTCTCTCTTCATGTCCTCTATAGGGAAGTGGAATAGCCTTTGCTCTTTTACCTCTGTTTCTCACAAATGTGTAGGCAAAGGTTGAAGCTGGTCAATAGCCCACTAACTACCGTCAGCATCCCAAGCATCATGCCATGAATCAAGGAAGAAGGAGATGTTGGTTTTTCTCCTTTGCCATCTTTCCTTAGGGTCCCTTACCTTTGCCTTGTAAACAAGAACCAAATGGGGGAAACTGGTATCCAACTGGACCTCAAGACAAGTAAAAAATTTGTAACACATCTATATTACAAGCAAAGAAATAAGTACATCTCAAAGACCATCTATAATAATGCTTTTCTCATGAATTTTTGTTCATGATTTTTTTAATAATGAGAAGATCTTTTCCACATTAGTATACAGGCAAACTCATTTGTTGGGAAGACTTATTTACACATCAAGAGAGTATATACACTTTTACCAACAGGGCAACTCTTGTTTGCACTGGAAGGCCAAGTGAACCTAAGAAGCGAGGTATAGCTTGGTCTGCTTCTTTTACTTCCTCTTCTGCATCTAGCTAGTGTGCTTTAAAACTATCTCCTTTTAGTGTCAAAGGGCATGTCACGCAGTATATAACTCACCATGAATGGGAGAAGTGTGTAAATAGCAAGGCATTAAGCAGCTCAAGGGACTTGAAGATAGGTAGTGCAGAGCACTTAGGCAATGCGCTATGAGAAGAGGCTGCTGGAGGGGAAATGTAATACTTGTCTTCAAGTATATGAAGGATTATTATTGCATCATAGCTGCTGATTCCTCGGAGCCGTCCGTGCTCTACTGTTTTCCAGGGCTTCTGATTTGCTCTTACCAGACCTCCAGGCCCTCCAGGATGTGGATCAATCTCATTTATCCCCCTCAGTACTCACGTCTAACCACACTCAGTCAAGCTCTGCTCTCTGTTCCCCAAACACTAAACTTACATGCCTGTACTCAGCGACCCCAATCCCACATTTCTGTATTTTCTCCCTCTTCTCAGGCCCTGCTGGTGACGCATGTTCTCATATAGCTATCCCTGGCCTATATTTGAATCTCTCTACTACCAACTACTTGCGGTACTCATGTTTTGAGCACCTACTATGTATCAGGCACTATGCTGACTGTTTTGCTAAATAACTCTAGCTGGTTTTTGCAGATGAAGATACTGATGCCAAGAAAATAACAAAAGTATTTTTTCTCATATTCATACAGCTAGTAGGTATAATATAGGGACCTGAATATGGGTCTAACTATAAAATCTATGCATTAAATTATTCCATTTACTCTAAGCTTCAGTTTCCTTATATGTAAAATGGGACAAATGTTGATTACTCACCTGTTTTTTGCAGGCATTACATAAAATAGGTAATTAAAAAGCCTTGCACATTCTAGGACTCAGTAAATATTTGTTCCTCTCTTCCTCTGATTTTTCTATATCAGTTTTGGTCCATTCTATCTGGTTAGTACTTTTCCTGTTACTTTATTGAAGTGGTCTTGCATTCCATTAGGCTGTAAGTAAGCAGGGACTATGTCTTTAGCTGTATTTCTCCTTATCCTCCCAGGAAGCCTGCTGGAGTGTGACAGAAATTAGCATGAAAATGCAAAAGAAAAATTTAGAATTGGTTTCACTAAACATTGCCCTGCCTATGAACATAAACATACATAAGGGTCTGGATTAAAGAACAAGAAAGCAGTAGAATCCATTCAGAAAGGCTTAGCTGCCATGCCTAGCAGAACTGGGTGACTGTTTTCAGATTCCCTTTCAGGCCTTCTTAGATTAAATAACAGTGCTAAACACAAACACAAACAACAACAACAACAAAACAAAAACAGCTAATTATGGCCACTCTCTTAGGCATATTTAATTGCTATGTCTAAGAATATCTGAAAGCCCATATTTAAACATATTGGTATTTAAAAATGTTTATAATACAGAAGCCATAAGTGATTAAACATTAAGATTTAGAAACATTTGATGAACATCACCAACCAATATTATTTCAAAGAAAGCAGACGCCTTCTATAAACAAACATGGACCTAAACAAGCAAGATATCTTGGTTTATATAATAACATCATCTTGATGTCAAAGAAAGGTTTTATCAATTTTGGTAAAGTATTATACTAACTCTTTTCTCCACTTGAACCCTTTTGCCTTTGTGAGATCTTATAATTATATTTACTTGAAATAAGTGGTAGGAAGTTCCTAGATAGGTAAGAATTCTCCTTTTTTTTTTTAACTTTGTTCTAGAAAACAGAACAAAATAGGTCAGTTTTAAGGAAATGATGGCTGCATACATAAATAATATAAACACTCCTATCACGGTCCTGGGAGGACATTTATCACGTAGACAGCCATAGACACCCAGATCTGGCCTCCCACTTACAGCTCTCAACTTTTTAATTGTCAATTGGAAACTTGATTATTATCAGTTAAAAATAACCAGGGTACTCTGGCAATGATTTAACTTGTTTGACTTTCTTAAGCTAACAATTAACATTTTAGACTATTGTTGACAAAATATTTAACTTTCCCATGCATTTGTGTAAACAACTTTTCTAATATTCCTTAGATGTTCTGGGGGACACACCTTTCCAAAGCTTCCCAGGTCTGTGCAGAGGCCTATAAAGTAGATGCATTCAAAGACTCCAAAGACTTTCATAGCATTGCACTAGGATTTCCTGGGACTTTCAGGAACACTTAAGTATACGGATATGTCAGTCTTATCTTGACAGCACGAAATTTGAAATGCCAATCCCTCTATTTACAATAAGAGCAATTTCATCATTTAAAACAGACAGCTGAAAGCTGAGTATACATTTAACCCCTAGAAAAACTGGTATTATCATTCATTGTTCAGAAGTTTATTACTAGTAATATAAGTTTATTACAACTAACACTAGTATTGCATTTCAGCAGTGCTTAATTTTTTCTAAAGCTTGCTCAGAAAAACACGCTCATTTGCTTCTCTCAACAAGCTGGGGCAGCATGATTGTCCTCTCTGTTCCACAGATGACTGCTAAGTGACTTGTCCTAGGTAACCCAGATGGTGATCCCGCAGGCACAAAACCAAGGGATGTAGGTTCCTTGTCCGATCTGGTTTCTTTCCTCCACATGACATTAGAGAAAAGATAATCTCTGAAGCCAGAGATGACATGGAACCACTTATCTACTCATCCTAGCAATACAATCTATGCAACAGAAAAAGAGCTTGTCTCAGGCAAAAGGGAAAGATTAATAATGTACCACAGAAGCTCTAAACCTTACTGTTCCATGGACCAGCAATTATTCAGTTTTACAGTTCATTCAAAGATTCAAACATACTTCGCCAGAAAATGAGTTAGTGCCTAAAGTCTGCTCCAAGTGGTTAGAAATGCAGATCTGCTCAAAGCCCTATAATCCGGGCCCTCTGAAAGGCCCTGTTCCTGCAGTCTCTGCAGCACTGGGGCTTCCCCTGAACTTGTACTGGAGCTAAATGAAGAAACTGGCTGAGTAAGGGCTGTAGAATTAGGCTCTCAATGTGGACAGAATTAGAACTGGCTTGGAGGTTATTCTTGCATTGTTTTTGAAACTTAAGGCTATTGAAAGGATTCAGACATTATATATTCCTTGCTGTATAACACCCATGAAAGTCAACATTATCCCACCAAACAGAAGTTGTCCTTTCACCTTCATTCAACAAATATTACCCACTGTCTTCAAGGCATTGTACTAAAAAGTATGCAGGATACAAAGCTTTCATCTGAGGACACAGCACATATTTGATTTTAGATGATCAATATTCTCTCCCTTTCTCCAAAGGACATTTATGGCCACTTATGGCATACGAATTAACTATTAAAGTTACACATTCAACACACCCAAGCCACATAAATCTGGTTATAGACACAGTAGCAATAAAATTAAGAAAAAATTCTGACACCCTGAACAAAGGCCCTTTTAAAATTAATAGCATATCTGAAAATAAGAGGAGCCCGAGTAAAGTAAGACCTGCCGATGTAATGGGCTTGGTGAATCACTTCCAAATGCCCAGGCCTCCCTTTGGACACAATGTTATCAGGTTAATACAGCACTTGCATCACCATCTCTGAGTACCATGCTGAGTAACAACGGGCCAAATTTAGAAGCTAAAATGGAGAGGGAATTTCCAAAAACCAGTGCAATACCACATATTTTCAATGAAAAGCAACTACTAGAAATATACTATCTATCCCTTGTCCTCCTAACTTACACTGTGCCTCTCTGCATTATCACTACACCTGGAAATGGAGTTCCTCTAAGGGAATGTCTCAGGAGATGGCTGGTAGTTAGAAGAGAGAAAGATTCCCTCCTAGGCCAGGGGTAGCACAGCAGCCAGCTCTGGCTTCTGCAGCAGTAAGCTTTCAGTCGGGAAGGGCCAGACACTGCTCCCTTACTTCCCTCCCAGCATGGGTATTGCTACTGTAAAGTTACAATGACCACTAAAGTTGGTTTCATTTCCCATCATGAAACACCCTAGAAAAAAAAAGGCTGCCTTAGCTTACTTCCAAGTTGGACAAAAGCAGAAGCTCAAAGAACAACGCCAGAGGCAAACATGCCACCTTTCCTTCAGAGGCTGGGCTGTGAAGGCCACAAGGGAAGCCCACTCTGGCTTTTATGGCCCCCTCCGGTCTTGGCACCCAGGCCAGAGATCAGTCTTCTCCACTCAGGGTTGGGCTGGGTGCCTCACTCGCGGTTCCATCCCCAGAAACACTTACCAGGAGACTGTGAAGCACACAAAGCCGCATTATTGGGAGACTTGCAGACAGATTATAAATTTACTGGGGACAATCAAGGCATTTAGATACTTTTGGCTGCAGATGCTGGTGACACACACATACATACAAACCTCATTCTTCTCTCCATTTGAGCAATTCTTTACCCCCCTCCTTTACCCTAACATCTTTTTTTCACAAAACAACCTCCCACTGCTTTCCTAGGGAATTCCAGGGAGAAGTGGGAATAGAGCAGGTGGTAGAAAAGGATATTAGGCTTTGAAGCTTTAATATAACCCCACAAGCTAATGTTATTCAAAGGTAAAACTGTAAACCTTCTGCAGTTGAACTGTTGGTAGTTATTTTTCATCTGGAGCTGACGTCAAGGAGTCCCATTTCTAGGTAGCCCTAGTAAATGTGTTTATGGTTGGGGAGAAAAGCACCATTCTACTCCCCAGAGGTTCCCAGAGCCTTCACCACCACGGACCCAGGCCAGGGATTAAGGGAAGCCAGAAAGAGCCATGCTGAGCGCCTGGCCAGAGGATGTCCTCTCCCAAGAGCTCAATATCAGGCTCCTTTGGAGGAGCAGTTAGACACAATAGCACCATCTCCTTTGGGCTTTTTGAGTACTTTGGGGCTTGCATGGCCATTTCCTGTTGCTTTTGCTAGGGCTGACCTAGGTAAACTGGAGCAGACATAGAATCCAGAAGCCTCATGGAGCTCCAAAAGGGAGGAAACCTGCAGGGCCACAGGGCAGGGTTCCACCTTCCACCAGAGGCTACTGGACCAGCAGCTTCGGGGGAAGCCTGCAAACAGCAGGCAGTCACCTGACCAGGACTGGCACTGAGAATCAATGATCCAAGGGATACTCCTCTGGGATGGGGTGTGTCTGCGCCTCTGGGGAAGAACTTCCAGCCAGAAACTTAATCAGAACTTTTGGGTTTGATATCTTTTCACTAGGAGTGGCTGAAGACAGGTATTTCCTAGGATGATGATCTGTGTAAATAGCTGCTTCGTGCCTGTCCACTTAACGAATGCTGGAAGTGAGCATTACTGGATTGGACTGGAGTGCTTGGGAAAAGAATCGAGATGTCGCTCAGGGGTGGGGGAGTCTAGAGGGCATCAGAGAGTAGGCCTCTTAAGAAACAGTGCCTCCCTAGTTTCTCTTTGGGATATTTTCCGCAAATTTTGTTTTTGACTGAGGGGACATTTGGGGAATTTGCTCTTTGTTACAGCTTACCATTTATGTTCTGTTAAGTGAAGAAGAAGGGGTCACTTCAAAAGGGAGAGGGGAAATGGGGCAAGGAGAAAAAGGCTTTGATAAAGGCCAGCTGGGCTGATAAATGCTTTGGGGCTGAAAATGGCTTGGGGCCTAATCAGGGTTGGCTGGCCAAAGCCGGAGGATCCATGAGATAGAACCTTCCTCAGTGGCTCAGATCTTGCCAGCTGGTAGCCTCTTCTTTTACAAGTTGTGGACCCCAGAGAGCCTCTGGAAAACTTGGGCGTCTTATCAGTTAAGGAATAGCCTATAAGTGAAGGAAAACTCAGGGGTGAGCACCAACAGAACATGATGAGTAGGCGCATGAAACCACCCAAACAACACACCCAATGGCCTTTGAGGTAGTCAGGTGACATCTTGGCCTTCTTCACTGCCATCCACTCTACCTTAGGCCAAAGCAACCTCTACCCTCACAAAAGGCCACAGGACCACAGCCAGAACCATGAGAAAGCCAGGTGCTTACCGCAATCAGGGCTGAGTTCCTCTGGTCCCCTGGGGTTGAAGCAGGTGGCTGCTGCTCTCCGTTTATCCCACCACTGCCACCATTATTGCTACTGTTCAGCAGGTGCTGCTGGTGGTGATGGTGATAGTCTGGTGGGGGCGGTGGGGCTGCTGTTGCTGCTGCTTGGGAGGCCGCAGGAGGAGCAGCAGGGGGCGGTGGAGGGGCTGTAGTGGTGGCAGCAGTGGCGGTGGCCTTGGTGTGTTTGCCAGCCTTCCTTGCCCCCTGGCCATGTTGTACAAGGCTCAGGAGTTGCAAGGTGCTCTCTCTTTCCCGGTCTGAGCTCTCGGCCCTACCTCGTTCATAGCGTCCTTCACAGCTCAGGTGGTGTTGGCGGCAGACAGCGATCCGAGCCCGGAGGCGCTCCACGATAGCACTGTGCACTCTCGGGGTGACTGAGCCCCCTCCAAGGAGCCCCGCCCCAGAGGCCCCCCCTAGCCCTCCTGCGGGGGCCTGCGGGGCGCTGTGTCCCCCATCTTACTGGACACAATGATTGCTGCCTCTGGGATGGTGAGGTGGAAAGAGGCTACTGCTGGCTATTGCAGGCAAGTCTGTTTTTGACAATGTGAGCTCAGTGTTCAGGGCCACATGAATAGAGGTCTTCAGAGGTTGTGGGGGAGCCGTGGAGAAGGTGTGGGGGAGGGGAGTTAGTAAAAAGACGGTGGGGAGAAAGAATAGAAATCAATTGCGGGGAGGATAAGTTGGAAACAAACCCTGATTAACTTACTCTAATTGCATTTGACAGCTCTGGAGAAGTTGGACAGAGTTGGTGGATTTTTCTCCCCCCACCAAGCTGATAAGAGCCACTAGGTACTTCGTAAACACACGATCTGGGGGTTAGATCAAGAATTCAGGGATTGTCCAGCAAGAGACAGAAACACACAGCAAAAGGAATTGAGAGAGGTATTAATAGAGAGGACTCCCCCTCACCTAGTTGTTTCCGACAATTCTTTATGGGGATGTTTCTGCAGAGAAACACATTTCTACCATGTCTATGTAACCGGCAGCCTTGACTTTTCCTCAGGTTAAATAAAAAACCAAAACAAAACAAAACAGTGCTGTTTCAGAAGATGTTTAAGTCACTGTTCAAAATGTGCAAAAATCAAGGGAGACTGTCTTTTGGCTTTTAATTTTTCCTCCCTTTCCTTTCGCTCCGGTGTTTTCTCCTCTTTGGGGGTACTGTAGGATGTTGTCTTCTCCCAAAAGAGGGAGACAGCTTTTCAACTGTTAACAATGTCAGTAATTGGACTTTTGGACCATGCTTTTTTCTTCAGCTAATCCAATCACCGGTAAAATCCTCACTCCCTCTAAGGTTTCCTAGCCTCAAATGAAAAGCAATCTTAAGTCGCTAGCCACTGAGAGAGATCCTTCAACACATTTTTTTCTTTCTCGCTTACGTTTCTATTCCTCACCCCCGGCTCTATTCTAATACAGTATCAAGAGAGACAAACTCTTCCGAGAGTAATTTACAAACGATGGTCAAACTTACAAACTTCCAGCAAATTGCACCGAGTCATGTCCAGCCACTTTTCTGTCCACTTTTGTACATTCCATCCCCGGCCAGTGGATCTGAGGGTCTGGACTCGCAATAAGCAATGTGGTTCTATCTCCTGTATTCGCTCCGCTTTATGGATTTAAAAAAAAAAAAAAAAAAAAAAAAGTAGCTTGTATTTTCCTTTCTCTTTCTTGTCTGTTGTTAGCCGCTTTGCTGACACTGGCTCCCGCCCGGAGTCACGGCGATACACAGGCTTTCATTGTGCTCCGATAGGAGAGGGAGAGAAAGAGAGAGAGTGAGACAGAGAGGGAGAAAGAGAGAGCCAGCAAGCTGCAGATGGGGTGGGGGGGCGGGGAGAGGGCGGGAGAGCTCGTTCGAGGCTCCCTGGTGGAAGGCTGGTGCCACTGCGCGAGTGAGTAATCGCAGCCAGGCACCGGGGAAAGGGGAACGCAGAGGGCCTCCCAGTGGCTGAAGAGGTAAATCCCAAGGCCTGCGCGTCTCAGCTGCCCTCGCTCAGCTCAGCCTCAGACTCCGCTAAGTGGGGAAGGCTGGGGAAATTCCCCAGCCTCTACACAACCATTTCACCAGCTCTAAATGTTTAAGAAATTCCGGGCCAGGAATGTGTTTTCCCTTTCAGCTCTACATTACGCCCTCCTGAGGATATAATTTTCATTTTTCAATATATTGTAAATGACACCACTGAGCAACCTAGCACGAGTTGTGTAAGCACCGAGGAAATGTTCATTAATAGAATAAGGAAGATATGAATGTGTGTGTTGATGGCGGAAGGGACTGAGAGTGGAGAGGAGAGGTAATCACATTGTTAGCTCCTAAAGGCCAGGCAGGTGTAGCGTTTGTCTACCTGCTTGCCCATTTGTGTGTCTCTGGATAAGTGAGTCTGGGTGATCACAGGCAAATCAGTTGGAATAAATAAAATATTTTATGAGAATGATACCATTAGCGATACCAGTTCTAGAAAAAAAGGTTTTTATTTGACAATGCATGACTGCCTATGAAAAACCAAATATAAGACCTGAGGTATCCTTAGCTACCTGGTGCACATATACAATGAGGAAAGTCAATGTGTAGCAGCTGAGTTTCAAAAAGTTTTTTTTTGTTTGTTTTTTTAAATGAAGTCTTATGTTGCCCAGGCTGGAATTGAACTCCTGGGCCCAAGTGTTCCTCCCACTTGAGCCTCCTGAGTAGCTGGAACTACAGGTTCTCACCACTACTGCACCTGGCTCTGAGTTTCAAGAAATTTAACAATAGAAACCAAATAGATCTCACACAGATCATTGTCCCCTCATTTTCAAGTGATCCAACCTTTAAAATATCCAATCTTGGCCAGGCACGGTGGCTCACGCCTGTAATCCCAGCACTTTGGGAGGCTGAGGCAGGCGGATTACCTGAGGTCAAGAGTTCAAGACCAGCCTGGCCAACATGGTGAAACCCCGTCTCTACTAAAACTACAAAAATGAGCTGGGCGTGATGTCACATGCCTGTAATCCCAGCTACTCGGGAGGCTGAGATGTGAGAATTGCTTGAACCCAGGAGGCAGAGGTTGCAGTGAGCTGAGATCACGCTGCTGCACTCCAACCTGGGCGGCAGGGCAAGTCTCTGTCTCAAAATAAAAAAAAAGCCCAATCTTATTCTGGATTGTGCTTGTTGTTTTCAGTTATGAAGATTAAATTAAGATGAGCACAATACTGCAACAGTTAGGACGAAAAATATTCTGGGTATCCTAATTTGGAAGTCATTTAGATTTGAGGTCTCAAATAATACACCTTCAATAATCTAAGTAAACTCTGGCATTTCATTAATATGGTCCTGTTTCAAACTGAGCTATGGATAGAAATAGGCAAAATCAAGGCAAACATCTCAGTACTGGATTTATTTGCAATTTAGTTCCCTATAGGTTAGCCTACTTTAGTCCATTTTATTTTCACCAATCCTGTTAGCTTGGAAATAAGGACAAATACAGTCAGAATTTTTTTTTTTTTTTTTTTTTTTTTTTTTTTTTTTTTT
>NW_016807437.1:439763-464497 GCF_001698545.2 Rhinopithecus bieti | reverse complement strand
TTTTTTTTAAGACCTAGTCTCGCTCTGTCACCCAGGCTGGAGTGCAGTGGCGCGATCTCAACTCACTGCAACCTCCACCTCCCAGGTTCAAGTGATTCTCCTGCCTCACCGACCCAAATAGCTGGGATTACAGGCGCGCACCACCACGCCTGTCTAATTCTTTGTAGTTTTAGTAGAGAGGGGGTTTCACTATGTTAGCCAGGATGGTCTCAATCTCCTGACCTTGTGATCCACCCGCCCCGGCCTCCCAAAGTGCTGGGATCACAGGCGTGAGCCACTGCACCCAGCCTTCATTGGAACATACTTCTATCTCTATCTGTTCCTTCCAAGGCTAAGTTCCTCACTATTCAAGAGAAAAGCAGAAATATATATTTGTTAGATAAGGAAAATTTGAATGGAGAACTGTCATGAGGTGTCATTAAAGAGGACAAAAATAAAAAACTTTTATTTTAAAAGTTTTAGTTTTAAAAAGTTGTCTTCATCAGACAATATTTTCTTTATACTATAATGTTTTACATTTGGCATGAAAGAAACATGTAATAATTAAACTGAAACCATTCCATTCACTCTGTAGCCCTTCAGTAACATGGGATTTGATTAATAACATGCAGTCCTTAGTCAAATCAGCTATTACTAAATGATGTAACTTAACTTTGCTAGACATGGACATATCTTAAATTGTGAAGCAGGAATTTAATATTCATACTATATTCCAGTGGTGTAGGGCACTTCTTTGGAGGGTCTTTTCTTGTACACATTTACCCTTAAATAGACATTTAATTTCAAGTTGACATTATCATCAACATCTTCATTTCTGTTCTCGTCAGCTACAATGAAAAAATTACTTTTATAGCCACAGCACGTCTCATATATTATCCCTCTTAATCCACAAACAATCCTGAAAGATACTATAAGCCCATTTATAAATGAGAAAAACTAAGCCTCCTGAAAATTCAAGTACTTGCTCTGGTTCACATAACTAGAAAGTAACAGATGAGAACTCTAATTCAAGACTGACTTCATGGTGTAATGAAGGTGTCCAGTTTCACTTTTCTGCATATGGCTAGCCAATTCTCCCAGCATAATTTATTTAGTAGGGAATCCTTCCTCACTTTGGTGTTTTTGTCAGGTTTGTTGAAGATCAGATGGTTGTAGGTGGGTGGTCATATTTCTGAGTTCTCTATTGTTTGATTGATCTATGTGTCTGTTCTTATATCAGTACCATGCTGTTTTGGTTACTGTGCCTTGTAGTATAGTTTGAAGTTGGGTAGCATGAGGCCTCCAGCCTTTTTCTTTTTGCTTAGGATTGTCTTGGCTATTCAGGCTCTTTTTTGGTTCCATATGAATTTTAAAATAGTTTTTTCTAATTCTGTGAAGAATGTTAATGGTGGTTTAATGGGAATAGCATTGAATCTATAAGTTACTTTGGGCAGTATGGCCATTTTCACGATATTGATCCTTTCTATCCATGAGCATGGATTCCATTTGTGTCCTCTGATTTCTTTGAGCAGTAGTTTGTAGTTCTCCTTGAAGAGGTCTTACACTTCCCTTGTTAGCCGTATTCCTAAGTATTTTATTCTTTTTGTAGCAATTGTGAATGGGAGTTCATTCATGATTTGGCTCTCTGCTTGCCTGTTGTTGGTGTATAGGAATGCCAGCAATCTTTGCACTTTTATTTTGTATTCTGAGACTTTGCTTAAGTGGCTTATCAGCTTAAGAAGCTTTGAGGCTGAGACAGTAGGGTTTTCTAGACATAGAATCATGTCATCTGCAAACAAAGATAATTTGACTTTTCTTTTCCTATTTGAATACCCTTTATTTCTTTCTCTTGCCTGATTGCTCTGGGCAGAACTTCCAATACTATATTGAACAGGAGTGGTGAACTCTAGATGGATTAAAGACTTAAATGTTAAATCCCAAACTATAAAAACCCTAGAAGAAAATCTAGGCAATACTATTCAGGACATAGGCATGGGCAAAGAGTTCATGATGAAAACACCAAAAGCAATTGCAAAAAAGCAAAACTTGAAAAATGAGATCTAATTAACTAAAGAGCTTCTGCATAGCAAAAGAAACTGTCATCAGAGTAAGCAGACAACCTACAGAATGGGAGAAAATTTTTGCAATCTATCCATCTGACAAAGGTCTAAAAACCAGAGTCTACAAGGAATTTAAACAAATTTATAAGAATAAAACAAACAACCCCATTAAAAAGTGGGCAAAGGACATGAACAGACACTCCTCAAAAGAAGACATTTATGCAGCCAACAAACATACAAAAAAAAAAAAAAAAAAACCCAACATCGGTGATCATTAGAGAAATGCAAATCCAGACCACAATGAGATACTATTTCATGCCAATCAGAATGGCTATTACGTAAAAGTAAAAACAAAATAAACAAACAAAAAACCCAAAACAAAAATGACAGATGCTGGCGAGGTTGTGGAGAAAAAAGGAATGCTTTTTACAATGTTGGTATAAATTAGTTCAATCATTGTGGAAGACAGTGTGGTGATTCCTCAAAGACCTAGAGGCAGAAATACCATTTGACCCAGCAATCTCATAACTGGTTATGTACCCAAAGGAATAGAAACCATTCTGTTATACAGATATGTGCACATGTATGTTCACTGCAGCACTATTCACAATAGTGAAAGACATGAAATCAACCTAAATGCCCATCAATGATAGACTGGATAAAGAAAATGTGGTACACATACACCAGGGAATACTGTGCAGCCATAAAAAGAAATTAGATCATGGCCTTTTCAGGGGCATGGATGGAGTTGGAAACCATTTCCTTCAGCAAACTAATGCAGGAATAGAAAACCAAACATCACACCATCTCACTTATAAGTGGGAGCTGAATGATGAGAACATATGGACACATGGTGGGGAACAACACACACTGGAGCCTGTTGGTGGTTGGGTTGGGAAATGGGGAGCATTAGGAAGAATAGCTAATGGATGCTGGGCTTAAAACCTAGGTGATGGGATGATCTGTGCAGCAAACCACCATGGCACACGTTTACCTATGTAACAAACCTACACATCCTACACATGTACCCCGGAAGTTAAAAAAAAAGTTGAAGAAAAAAAGACTGACTTCAACCTTAATCACTAGTCTGGCTGCCTCAATAGCAAGTATGAAAGGAGTTATAGGGGAGCCAAACTATCTTCAAAGTAGCTCAAAGCTGCTCGAAGGCTGCAGTTTATCCCTCAGTGAACACTCTGGAGTCTAAGTAAGCCCTATTATACCTCCTAGGAATGAGTACTATGTAGATCTACTCATCTGAGTATGAGCAGACAAGTCAGGAAATACGGCCAATTGCATCCAACTGCCTGTACAATAGACATTTCTTTTCCCTTGTGTTTTCTGGTCTTATGGTTTTGTTCCCTGTCTTCATAACCGTAAAGCTTCTGTATAGCCCTGTGATTTTCTTCTAGAATTTCTTCCCTTTTACTTGTCCATTTGTCTTCCTCATCATCTCTGCTATCAATAGCTACCTAAAACTAAAGCACCTAACACTGTAGTAATAAATGGCCAAATCTAAAAAGTTTATAGTCATGTGAAATAAATGAGCATAAAAACTGTTTTTGTAATTAGCTGGGCGTGGTGGTGCACGCCTGTAGTCCCAGCTACTCGGGACGCTGAAGCAGGGGAATCAATTAATTGCGGGAGGTGGAGGTTGCAGTGAGTGAGATCGCGCCACTGCATTCCAGCCTGGCGGCAGAGTGAGGCTACGTCACAAAAAAAACAAAACAAAACAAAACAAAACAAAAAACTGTTTTTGTGTTGTTATTGAATCAATGATATTGATGGTGATGATAATAAAATAATATGTCCTAATACCTGTAAAGGTTAATTCTATTTTTCAACATTTCCATTTTCTTATGAACTACTTGCTTTTTACCCCCTAATACATGTTAATTCTCACTTCCTAATAGCTTTTTTGCCAGTCTTTTGATGTTACCACAACCTAAAAGCCTCTTGTATTTTCCAGATTCCTACAAAGTAGCATGTATGCTTGGTTGCAATGACCTTAGACATCAGACAAACTACCTATAAGCATTTTATGATCAACAGGGAGCTGTTCCAATAGGAAAAGTGCTTCAAGCCAACAAGATAGTTGATCCAGATAAGTCCTTGGAATTATTAGTACCTTAATTTACAAATTAACTGCATGCTGTTAAAAGTAAGAGATATATTTTAAGATTACTCTTCAGTCATCTCAAGCTTGTTTGTAATGTCCCATATGATAACTGATGCTTCTAGGTAATTGGAGATACTTTAGAGATCATTTTTTTCTTTTTCATTTCTTCTGGCCTTCCTTTTTATAAATCATTTGTGATCTTTTACCATTCCTCCTTGACTATCACTTCTAACTCTGCCTTGCTTTTTTGGGGGGACACTGTCTCTTCATCTTCACCTTTCAATAACGGCTTTATTTTTATTCCCTGGAATTTAGTTAAGAATTATTTTGCCATATGCCAGGGAAATACGAATGAGAATACAGCTATGTAGGGATGTAGGGCAGGCACGGTGGCTCATGCCGGTAATCACATCACTCTGAGAAGCCGAGGTGGGTGGATCACCTGAAGTCAGGAGTTCAAGACCAGCCTGGACAACATGGTGAAACCCCATCTCTACTAAAAAATACAAAATTAGCCAGGTGTGGTGACGCATGCCTGTAATCCCAGCTACTCAGGAGGCTGAGGTGGGAGAATCACTTGAACCCAGGAGGCAGAGGTTGCAGTGAGTAGAGATCATGCCATTGCACGCCAGCCTGGGTGAAACTCCATCTCAAAAAAAAAAAAAAAAAAAAATACAGATATGTGAAATTTCCATTTCACAATGTTTGAAAGGTATGCACTCCTCATTAAACATCAACATCAGTACTTTCAACACATTGTGAGTTTTTTCCACCTCATTTGTTTACAATAATAATATGGATAATTTCAGGAAATGAATTGTAGAAAATATTAACTAATTTCCATATATGAGCTTAACGTAGCTTTTTATGGATACGTACATTACGGTCCGTGCCATGAGTCACCTAATAGATGAATCCAAGTTCAACCAATACTTCCATTAAGAAAAAAGTATCTAAAGTTCCACAGTAGAACAGATCCTACTAGAATATCACTTTTAAGAATTAAAAATACAGAACAGACAGGGTTCATTTGTTCACTCTGCAACCATTTTACTTCATTACTTTATGGGAAAATTTAGATGTGCAAAGCAATGCAGATACCAAAATATGCTTTCCAAGTGCTTCTGGCTGAGTTTGTCTCTTTTAGCAATTCTGACCCTACGATATATATTTATATGGAAAAAGCTATGGATAAAAATAAATAAAATACATCTTAATCATCCACATATAGACAAAATTGAATAAAAAAGTAAGAACATTATAAAGCATGAAAATGTATATAAAATTATTCCTGAATGTGAGGGTTGAAAGACTCTGGAGGCCTGAAATCTATTTGAAAGAGAAACTTTCAAGAAAAGGAAAAAAGCATTCCTCTACTTCGAATAGATATGCTATGATCTGATTCTGAAGCAAGGGGACTGAAGTGAATGATATATTGAGGTTTCTTCCACAGTCCACTGATTTAGATGATAGCAGTAAAAAATGTATCAATGAAAATCATTTAATACTGTAAAAGGACAGGAATTCAGTAAAAGTACATGTAGATGTTAGTCTAAATACATTTTTAAAATACAATATATTTTGACTAACCTGACAGAATATGAACAGCTCATTCACTTGATAGTCATCTGTTACAAAGCCATTATTACGTAACTTTAAAACATATTTACAGACTTAAAAATTAAGACAATGCTTTTATGTACATCAGATAAAAGTTTAATTAGAGTGTAGAGTGCCATTTCACAGGAATTAAGATAATTATGTTTTAAACAAAATATTTTGCCACAAAGATATAGATAAAATGTATAAATACATCACATGATACAGAAAAACAAGAATCATGATCTTCACATTTACAGGAATTTAAAAAATCTTCTCTGATGGAAATGTGTTACAATTCAGTCAAACTTCTCTCCTTGAAAGTAATCCGCAGAATTGAGATATTCTTCAAGTTGACCATATTTCTGCATATACAATAGAAAAGCTAGTTATTTTTTTACTCAAAGCAATGAAGATAAACTGGGCCTTTGCAAACTACAGACACAATCAGGATAAGTTCATTTCATGGTAATCATGAACAAAAATCTTTTTATGATAAACAGGAACTTAATTTCAAATAAGCATTTCTAACTCATAGAAAGAATATTATTCAATTTTTGAACAGCTTCAATTATAATCTCTCCTTCCTCTCCTTCCTTGCCTTCCTTCCTTCCTCCTTCCTTCCTTCCTTCCTTCTTCCTTCCTTCCTTCCTTCCTTCCTTCTTCCTTCCTTCTTCCTCCTTCTTCCTTCGCTTACCTTCCTTCTTCCCTTCCTTCCTCCTTCCTTCCTTCTTCCTTCCCCTTCTTTCTTTCTTTCTTTCTTTCTTTCTTTCTTTCTTTCTTTCTTTCTTTTTTTGAGATGGAGTATCACTCTGTCGCCCAGGCTGGAGTACAGTGGCCAGATCTCAGCTCACTGCAAGCTCGGTCTCCTGGGTTTACGCCATTCTCCTGCCTCAGCCTCCCGAGTAGCCGGCACTACAGGCGCCCGCCAACTCGCCCGGCTAGTTTTTTTGTATTTTTTAGTAGAGACGGGGTTTCACTGTGTTAGCCAGGATGGTCTCGATCTCCTGACCTCGTGATCTGCCCGTCTCGGCCTCCCAAAATGCTGGGATTACAGGCTTGAGCCACCGCGCCCGGCCATAATTTTTCTATTATTATGCTTAGAGTAGAAATGTAGTAACCTCAATAACTTAATAAAAAGTTTGTTGAACATACATATCAAAGGCTCTGCTAATGACTGTCTGGGTACAATATTTTAAAAAGATACTTTCCCTGCCCCTAAGGAGAATAGAGTTCAGTAGTAATACACCAATAATAATCAGTAATAAGTGCCAAAGGAGGTACAGACACTGTCATGAGGGTTCAGAAGAGAGGTCATGGTTAGTTGAGGTAAGCAGCAAAGAGTGGCATTTAAATTGTCCTGGAAAAAGAGATTTGGTAGGCAAAGAGTTGGTGGCAAGAGTTTTCAGTAAGAGACAATAGTCCATCAAAGTGACACGACAAGAAAACATGGGATTTGACTACAACCTGGGTATTTTTAGGAGAACAGAGAGAGCTACAACTGAACCAAAGAGACTGAGTTCAGAGAATAAAAATTATAAAATACTGGTTAAAGAATTGAACTCATCATTTGACAGGAAATGGAAGGTTGCTAAAGGTTTTGGAGCAGGGGACTGAACTGATCTAAGGTGTATTTTAGGAAAATTGGTAAAACATTCATTCTAGAATAGTTCAGCAACTAGTTATGGGTCTATGACAACAATTTAGGTCATGAGGGCTCAAATTTGAGTGATAGCAATGAAGATGAAGAGTAAAGAACAAAGTAGAACAAGTTAAGAGAGGAGTCAAGAATGATTTAGAGATTTCAAAGTTGACAGAGTAGAATAATGGCAGAGTTATTCTGCAGGCTGTGGGAGGGAAGGAGATACATGATTTCAGTTTCAGACATATAGAGTTCAAAGTATTTACTTCAGTGAGGGGATTAATGACATACTAGTTTCTTGACTCTGTTTATGAACTCTGTTTCTATCTTCAGTGAAATGAGAGAGGATCCTGGTGACCCTGACTTTTGTGGTGACAGGGACCTACAGAAGGGAATGTGAGAAGTGCATTTTCATTCTAGACATTGAAAGCCATGAAACTCTTTTTTACAACCCTATGATATCTCACTGGATCTCCTTCTAAGGGAAGATGGAAGCACATTAACACAAGGGGAAATATCCTAGGGACTACTTAGGAATTTTCTTCGACCTAGTACTTAGGTAGGTTTTATTAGATACAAGTAAAGTACTCTAGGATTAGAAACCTATACTTGAAAAGTTTGACTGTTTTTATGCTTTTCATATTACCTTTCTTCATATCCTCTTTATTTATTAAATTACTTTTGGAAAATTAAAATTAAAAAAAATTATTTTTAGAGGCACGGCCTCACTATCTTGCTCAGGCTGGCCTTGAACTCCTGGGTTCAGGCGATTCTACCACCTCAGCCTCCCAAGTAGCTGCAACTATAGCTGTGTACCACCACACACATCTAGGACACAATTAAAATCTATCTCAGTTATACTAAGATAGGAGGAAGGAAACCCTCTCCTTGCTTTCATTGCAAGTAACAGCTAAGATTAATCAATCACTTACTAATTGCTAGGTCCTATACTAAATGCTTAAAACGTGTTACACATCTAATCTCCACAATCAAAACCCAATTATTATTACTGCTTTAGTTCCTACTTTCCAGATGAGAAAACTTAGGCTTAGAGAAATAAAATAGTTTGCTCCCAAATTCTACTGCTAGTAAGTGGCAAAGCAAATACTTAAGCCTATACTTCTAAGCAGTATAGAGTATGCTGTTTCTGAGATTTAAATGGTGTGACTAGGACACAGCTTTGGCAAGAAAAAAATAAATAAAAACTTGAAAAGGAAAGTGAAACTCACAGACATTGCAGTTAGTATTACTCTCCCATCCTCTCCACCTAAAGACGCTGCTCTCATAATTCTTTACTAAAAATTTGGAGGGTTTTAATACTGAAGACTACTTACTTCAATAGTGAAGACTATTCTCTTACAACACCTGATGAACCTACTGATGAAAACAGTTGGAACTGTGGAAATGAAGTGTGGGAAAGAGGTCAGAATATAAGAGAAGTTTGGAATCTTCTACTCAGAAGTAGCAACTAGAACTCAGAAGGTAATTGATTTGCCAAGGAAACTTTGAAAGGATGAGGACAGAATTCAGTGTTAACAGGTACTTTTTAGCAGTGATCCTCAAACTTTTATTTACTTAAGAATCACCAATGCTAAAAATATTGGATGTTTAACATTCCAAGGATTGTCATTCAATATATCTGGGATGAGGCTAGGGGATTATACAGTTTTCAAAACTTCCAGGTGATTCTGACATAGGTAGTTTAGAGCCATGTTTTGAGAAACATCAGTTTAAGGGGTGGGGAAAAAAAGGGCAAGGGAAAAAGTTAAAAAGGAGGGGAAAGAGAAGAAATGAGAAGCGTTTAAGGAAGGCAAGGAATACCTAATTACAATTTTAAATTATTATGTATATGACAATATTTATCAATACATTTAAAATTTACTTTACATACAACTGTCACTTGTAACAGTTTTACATACAGTATTTACAGTATGAATGGGCACTTGATATTTCTATTGACATGCTTTCTTTAGTACCTGGTGTTCGTGCATCCACCAGCCAATCCCAACAATCCTATCTTCAACTTTCCAGGAAATCCCATCATCATATACACTTTCTTCTTAATGAACAAATATTCACTGGAATTTTGCCAGTGTCATATTAGAGTATGTTATTGAACTCTTCTTTAGAATAAGACATAATTATCTTTATCAAATATTTTGGTTTTATTATAATTTTCCTATTATTTGTCCTTTTCTTAAACTCAAGTTGCTCCTACACTCCTTTAGTATCATTACATTAAAAACAGATCACCCTAGTTCAACCTTTAGAAGGAAGAACAAGAATGAAGTCAGTCTAGTTGGCATGTCTTTGGGAAGACATGCTGAGACATCCTGAGATAATTAAAGTAAAATGGCTGAAGAAGCAGGTAAGGGAAAAAGTAAGGTGTGGAATACAAGTTGGAGGCAGAAAGACAGGAACAAATAGTACGTGTAAGGCAAAAAAAGGGGTTGACATAATTGGGAAATATGAGCGGAAAGTGCCATGGCGATGGCATTCAAGTAACACTGAGCCCCAGGCATTCTAAAGGGTTAGAATAACTGTGACTACCAGACTGTAGCTAAAGGCAGCACACATCACAAAGCACATGCAGTGCTATCACTCAAAGGCACACAGTGAGAGGGACAGACAGAGTGAGGATGGGAAATGTCAGAGCACTTGACAAATTTGGAAATTTCATCACAGCACAAAAAGCTGCAAATGGGTTTATATTGGCTATAAACTTCCGTGGTTTCTAGGAAATCTTTTGAGAAAACCTAGGAACAAATTTTTTAACTGGAGAAATCTCAAATAAAATGAAGGTCTTTGGTATTTTCATGTGGAAAAAATGTGCATATTGTCCTAGACATGCACAATCTTGAAATATTATTTCAATGCCTAATGCTAAATATTATTCTTTATGTATAACATGACACTTGGTTTTCTTGAAAAGAAAGCCTAAGCTCCTTTCTTTTCCTAAGAAAAGAAAGCCAAGTGTTATATTATGCATAAAGAATAACGTTTTTTTTTTTTGAGACGGAGTCTCGCTCTGTCACCCAGGCTGGAGTGCTGTGGCCGGATCTCAGCTCACTGCAAGCTCCATCTCCCGGGTTCACGCCATTCTCCTGCCTCAGCCTCCCGGGTAGCTGGGACTACAGGCGCCGCCACGTCACCCGGCTAGTTTTTTTTTTGTAGTTTTAGTAGAGACGGGGTTTCACTGTGTTAGCCAGGATGGTCTCGATCTCCTGACCTCGTGATCCGCCCGTCTCGGCCTCCCAAAGTGCTGGGATTACAGGCTTGAGCCACCGTGCCCGGCCTAAGAACAACGTTTTTTAAAATTCCAGGTCCTTCTGGTGTTCTAAACCTTGTTCAGCTTTTTCTAGGATACATGATTTGGAAATGCTTTTTTCTTCAAGAAGTTTAATGTTCTTCCCCACATATGATAGTATTATATAACATATACAGTATATGCACAGTGATTTTTCTGTACCTAGTATCCATTTCTTTATAACTGTGCTATCCCAATAGGTTTTGCAATTCCACTAGAGGATTGGCAACACTTAAAGTCATCAATAAAAGCATTTAAGAATTTAATGTCGTCTAGGAAAATGAAGACGGGAAGTTACTGAGTAAGTGATTCCTCTCCGGTAAGGCAAATGAAAAAGTATGGATAAGGGGAGAGAAACATTTGGAGTAGCAGAAGTAGAAGCAAAGTAAATGGCAAAAAGCTGAAGAAAGTAAAATGAGAGAAAGAAGACTTAAGGATCAAGATGTGGGAGGCAGGCAAGATCACTGGGTGGTGGTTTGTGGTGGGAGAGTAATTGTCAAAGGGAAACCAATAATGATGTCATTCTCTAGACTGGGAGACCTCCACTAAACATGACATGTGCTAAAAAAGTTTCTTTCCCTCTGCCTAAGCTCTCTTGCCTCATTTTTTATACTCCTCTTTTACAAATTTCCCTATGATATAATCCAGGCAATGGATCTCAAGTCAGGCTTTTTTCTTTTCTTTTAAAGATTAACTGTTGGTAAGAGTTGCCTGAAAATCTACTATTTGTTCTCTCTTATACATTCATGTAACTAGACTTGTTTTAGAAGACTGCAGTCATATTAGCATTCTTTCCATATACCATAAAGAATTCTAAAAGCTCTGTGAGCAGACCAGAGCTTATGAGCTGCCAGCAGATCTTCGGGAATCCAGTGCACTCTTCAAAACCCCCACTTTACTCCTTATATCAAATTTAGTGATCAATAGGATATGGGGGAATCAAAATCAGTGCCATGGCCTGAAACCTCTGCATTCCCCTCGACCTTCAGTTAGTGTTCACTGCTCAGTACCATGTCCTCAAGAAGAGGATGTGGGTGGTATTAGAACTGGCAGCCAAGATCCTTTCCTCAGACTGGCACCAGGTGCTTCTTCACTCTCAGGTCAAAAGAACTGTTCTAAAGAATAGGAAGCAGACAAGCAGAGGTGAGTCCTATACTCTGTCAAAGAAAAAATCAGGGGACTTAATATATATGTAAGCAATACATACATAAAAGCAAAAGGACAGAGGTCCTTCAATAAAGGACAGTATTAATGCTTGTTAAAATTTATCTGATGGGCCGAGTGAATCCTTAGAACATCAGGGCATCTATTCAGAAGGACAATGATAAGCATGAAAGGAATGAGTGGAAGAAGAGAAAATACAAAGGAGAGAAAAAAAGAGATTACCTTAAATTTCGCTATCTTCTAATCATTTGTTTCCTTTTGCTGATCACAATTAGGCTTCAGAATGTACATGATGAGATTGTCATATATTCACCTTACCTTCTTAATCCAGCCTCTTTCTTTTGACTGCTTGAAAATTCTTTCCACTGTTTCTTTAACTTGTTCATCTTTAACTTCTCTCTTTGCAAGAGAGCAACATTCCTGGTATAGTTTGAATTTAAAATGTTTCAGTTTATGATAAATTCTGGTACGGTCTGCACAAATTCTGCCAACAGTGAACACCTAAATCAAGAAATAAAGATTATTATCTGACAAATGAAGTGAATAATATGGTAATGAATATATATCCTTTCTTGTTTTTGGATTTTCTTTAGTAGTAGAATCAAAATGCATTGTTAACTTTAAATGTTTACACAATTATTCCTTTACCTTCTCTTACTTATACAACTAGTCAAACACTGAGCACCTGTGAAGTTTCAAATATTGGGCTAGGCACTAGAGATATATAAATAAAATACTTATTACCTGTATTAGGGAGATTACAGTTTTGAGAGAAAGACAAATGTTACAAAACAACAGGAAAAATGCTATGTCCAAGATGCTATCAAAATGCTAGCAAGGAAGGGCACTTCGCCCAATCCAGAGAGGAGAAAAGTCCCCAAGCAGATCAAGCTTGAACTAAATCTTGAAAACACAAGAGTTTTCCAAGTTTGGGAAAAACAGAGAAATGGCTTTAATGTAAGGCAGAAGGATCGGCAAAGTAAAAAAAAAAAAAAAAGGGAAAGAAAAGTATTATAAGTCCATATTTACTAAGTTAAAATGCCTGGATTATAATAATTTTCTAGGTATAAAGCAACATGTAAAACTGAAAGAAACTCTTATACCAAAATTAAGTATTGGCATTTTTTTACTAGATACTTTTCTCCCCCCCCCCAAAAAAAAATGATGTAAAGTAAAAAAATAACTGTGTTTAGGCATACTGGTTGCTTTACTTAAGGTGTTATATATGAAAATAAGACATTAATATTGCTGTCAGCCAGCTAATAAGTAATTTTAATTCCTACGTTTACATGGCTTCTATAATTAAAACTCTTTTTTATGAATCAAACAACCAGAAACTTTCTCTTTCAGAATGTTTTGAATGTTTCAAGTTTGTTATGAAGACTACAGCCTAAAATAGGAAGACAGTCTCAAGTCTCACTGCACTGACGCAAATTATTTACATATGTATATAATAATATAAATATATAAAAAGCAAACCCATCTTGGGAGGAAAATATATAATATAATACGATACATAGTTAATATATAATATATATAAAATATATTATATAAAATATATATTATATATAATAAATATAAACATGTTATATATAATATATAATATTTGGTCCAGTGCAGTGACCAAATATATTTTTTATATATAAAATATATATAGTATTATATATAATAAGTATTATATATATTTTATATATTATATATATATATTTTTTCCCCCCAAGATGGAGTTTCGCTCTTTCACCCAGGCTGGAGTGCAGTGGCGCAAGCCTGGCTCACTGCAACCTCCGCATTCCGGTTTCCCTGCCTCAGCCTCCTGAGTAGCTGGGATTATAGGCGCCTATTACCATACCCAGCTAATTTTTTTTGTATTTTTAATAGAGATGGGGTTTCACCATGTTGGCCATGGTCTCGAACTCCTGACCTCATGATCTGCCTGCCTCGGCCTCCCGAAGTGCTGGCATTATAGGCGTGAGCCACCACGCCTGGTCAATATATTTTTACCTACATTATTTTACCCACTGTAGAAAATGCATCAGAAAGGGCTCCAAACATGATGATGTGGTCAATCTTACTCTCATGGAGTAACCTAAGGAAAGAGTAAACTTCTTGCTGACTTATGTATTTGTGTCTTTACCTAAGTTCACTAATGGGTTATGCTTTCATGAGTACAAGTGGTATAGTTTTAATATTTATCTGTGTAACCTGTGTTCTGTCTGACAGAAAAATACACTTGTTTCCTGAAGCCACACTGCAAGGAAACATACAAGTGATGATAGACAAAACAGGAGTATGTTTCCAAAAATGAACAGAAGTTATATCACAACAATTGGCAACAATCCGGTTTAATGAGTTTTCTTGTGGAAAATTGTATTTCGGACATTTTACTACCCTTCTTTAAATCTCCAAAAGTTTAAGAAAATCATGTTCAGATTTCTGTTCATGGCTCCGTAAAACCTCCCTGTTTTCAGATCATTAGGAGTAAACAGTAATTACTGTTCATGGCTTGCTTATTAAAATTAACTTTTCCAATTCAACCTTATCATCAAAGCAGTCCTGGTAGTAATGACATTTCAGCAATTCAGTTGCTAATACTTCCAACTTCGTGTAAAAAGACAACACAAAAGTTGCAGTGACTATAAGGGTACCCTGTGTGTCTCCGTTTCTGCCATCAAAGTAGACTGTGTGGGAGAACTCAGCTACAGCTATTCTGTATGAAGTATAGGCATATGATAAAGTGATTTGTATTTCTATCACACATATTCTGTATTTCCACAAAACAAGAGGAATTTATCTGTATAGCATTTTTAAGTTGAAATGAGAGGGAAGGAGAGGTGTTTAAAAATACTATTTTTTTTCCTGTATGAAAAACAAGTATCCTTTGAAAATATTTAACATCATGGTTTACTTCTTTCCACTACTAATTCCTACCCCTCTTGGCATCTACTTATCATCATATAGATCTATAAATCGAAAATTACCTTAAAATGTTCTTGTATTATTTTTTCCCAAAACATGATCACATTTTATACGGAAGAACCTACATGGAAGGGCACCACTGCTGTAAAGTTTCACAGAATACAGTAGATGCAAAGGATAGGTGTAATACTCCAAGTGAACTTAACCCCTCACCCATTCCTGTTTTTAGTATATTGTTACAGTCCATTGTATTTCTTTACCATATGAATTGCAGTATATAGTACAATACAGCTTACACTGTAGGAATCAATTTGTATAAAGTACTAAAACAGGTAACATTAATTTATGGTGTTAGAATAATTTCCTTAAATGTCCAGAAAAATATATTTAGAACAACTATAATTATCTAGTTCAATTTCCATACATTAAGGAAACTATTCTAACAAGAAAATTAGTATAAAAAATACCACAGATAGAAAAATAAGTGCTGTGGTGAGTGTTCACAAAGCAGATGAGGAAGATGACATATAAATGATGACTGGTCCACTATGCAGGGTTAAGCACGGTTATATGAACTGATAAATATGAGTCTGAGTCAGTTCAGTTATCAGTATGAACCAACTGATCGTACATATGTAAAAATTGGAAATGGAGCTAAAAATTATCACTGAATTTTCCTAAAGCCGAAGAAAGAATCTCATTTCTAATTTAACAGCTATATCATATAGAGTATAAATTAAATCTGGATAACAAACTGAGGCAAGGAAATATAATGAAACATGCACTATGCAGACTTGGTAATATTCAGCTAACTGTAGGTAGCTTTTTGAAGTATTTCTGTAAGCTTTTATTTATATGCAGAGGAGCCAGCTCCTTATGGAAGTATGAAGAACAAAGAAAAAAGATTCTCAAGGAAACAGTAAGTCTGGGGAAAAGTTTGTTTTCTGTTTCAGGGTCTTCAGAAACAGGTAGTACAATACCAATCCAAACAGTTCTATTTGCCCTTGTTTGGTTGGTTGGTTGTTTTTTGCACGGACATATTATACAATGCCATTTGCCTCAAAAATTATTGCTTCTTCCCAGCTTATCCTAAGCATCTTAATGAGTCTGGATAGACTCTGGGCAAAACTAAACATAAATCCAAGATGGTTTTTAGTTCTCCCAAACTACCTTTCAGATTTCACAACTCTCTTTCATCCAGGTAATTTCCTTCTCATCTGTGTCCTTAAACTTTATCAAAATCTGGTGGTCCAAGGCCTCTCATCTCAGGACCCTATCAATACTGCTATAACCAAAATTACTCTTCCCTCAATAATTTCACTTTCCATCAAGACATCCTTTCTTTCAAAGAAGCTGCAGTAAGGAGAAAAGTTTTCTTATGAAACAAATTTGATGTTAAGTGAATTCCTTAAAAGTATTATTTGCACCCTCAAAAAGAACCCTAGTTAATCCTAAAGAGTCTCAATTTTATGTAACTACAAGCAGCAACACAAAATAAAGAATTAGTTTTCAAAATAACTTGAAGATGGGTGTGGGGTTACAAACAATCTCTTTAATGCTCTGGATCATAACTACGTTTATTTTCCCTCCCTCCCTCCCTCCCTCCCTCCCTTCCTTTCTTTCTTTCCATATATGCATTTACATTGTATTGAAGTAGGATGTAAAATAAATTTTAAGCCATTCTTCACTTTAAAGAAAAAATTACTGAAAAAACAATTTCATTTAAAAACAATCACACTCTCTTAACATACACAATAACTAACAACGTTCACATACAGTTATATATGTATACACACATTTTTATCAGATGCCAAGACAGTGCAAATACTAATTACTATTATACTTTCAAACTGGCATTATTTATCAACTTCATGATTATACCATTTGATTTTTACTGAACTGCTTTGCAAAAGATAAACTTATAGACATTGAGTATGTATATAGCTTTGTGACTCTAGCTCTAAAATCTAGTATTTTAAAAGATATATATTACCCCTTTTTTCCTCTAGGAATCTTACTTTCCATGAACTTACTAGTTTCAATGCAACCTTGATAGCACTGCATTTGATCATTTGATTTGAAAATACTTTGCCACTTTAATAGTTATCAACTGGCATCTTAAGGTAGTTTTAATTATATATCCTTACATGCAGAATAAGCATTTTCCCATATATTTGTTAACTTTTATAGTTCTCTCATGTGACTGGCAATATTGATGTTCTTTGCTTTTAGTTCATGCTTTCAGTTTATTCTTTGTTTTTTTAAATATTTGAATAACTATTTTATATAGAATCTTTACTACTTCACAGGAATGTCAGAGCTCTAGAAGTGATTTTCTTACTCTACTTTCCTCTTCAGGATTAGCTACAGATAGCAAAGACCATGAATGTACAGCGATGTATTTGATCTGCATAACAGAACATGGTCCCTAATGTATGAAATCACTTTTGCTAGGACTCCAAGTATCTTATGTCATAAAAAGTCATAGATCAGTTTTAAACAATGGGGAAATGTGCATATGACTATTAAATATTTATATATTTATATTTTATAGTGACATATCAAACAAAACATTACCGACCAATTCTGAATTCATTATCTCCATAAAACCTTCTAAGTCATTATTGCAACCCAGATCTCTCAGAGGGATCTGGTCAACTACTGCTCAATAATACTGAGAAATCACTACCCAGTTTAATAGAGGAATTCAGATAAATATTATATTTCCATCTTAATAATTGACTGAGAGGATTCGGAGCCAACTTTGGGTCTCTACCTCTCTAAACATACACCTCCTGCATGGATATGTAGACTCACAAGAAAAAGCTCTCAGTATTTTGCATTTATAAATGTAATTTTTGCATTTGTAAATGCAGCAATCTTATAAAGATTGAAAAAATAAATAGAAGTTGCCAGCATCTGTGCTTTTTATCATTTCACATTATACTGCTATGCTCTTGTCTAAAAAACACTTACTCTTCAATTTTTTCTATTCATACAGAATTAATAGCATCTTAACTATGTGGTGATTGCTCTAGACTCAGACATACTTCTAACAGAGTCTAGTTGAAGTACAGTGTTTTTTGAATTCTCTCATATTAGATGAACAGCTATCTTCCATTATTTACTTGTGGGTTGCCAATTCGGTGGACTATATGCCAAAAATGTTTCCACTTGGGTCAAATTCTCCTTAGGATACTTAGGGTTATCTGTGCAAGTTTATGAACGAAAAATTTCTAAATACTGAAAATTAAAATTAGAGGGAAGAAAATACCTGCTTATCATGGGACATGAAATTATCTATTTTCATGGTCCTGGTGTTATACAACTGTCCTGATAAATGCACTGAATATTTACAGTAGCGATGCAGTCCACAAGCCTGGCAGGAACAGTTTTCAGGATTCTTCAAACGAATACTTACATTACAATAATTTTCCACCCGCTCCTGAAAACAAAAAATATAAAAAATGTTTAAAAGATAAAGAATAAAAATAAAAATAAGAATCTAATCAAATTAAAACATCTTAGGAATCACAATATAAAGAGATATAAGAGCAAAACACCCTGGCATTTCTTACTTTAATATTCAGCACACAGTAGGTATTTTACAAGATACGTTTAAATAAATTTATAATCTTGGCTATTGCATGAAAATAAACCAGACTAGGAAAAAACTAGTTTCATATCTCTTACACTTATGTGGTTGCTACTTCTTTTCCATTTCTCATCTCTAATTAGTGTTAATGAGGTATCAGTTAAAAATAGAAGCAGCAACAATGTAGGATGATATAAGAAAAATAATTCAAGTAGGCTAGTTAAAACTTGAGAAAAAAAATCACACTCACTTTCCATTGTATGAATTATATATTTTCCACAAAAATATTCCAGAAATAATTCAATCCTCCTATGATAACTTACTACAGTCCTGTGGAAAAAAAAAGTCGGCACTAGGTCTGCCATGTGTCTGGTATTCATATGGACAGTTTAATAGCTCAGTTATCCATGAGTAAACAAACTAAGAAAACACTTGGTATTCACAAATAAGCTTCATTATTAAGCTATGAAGTTACTTGTCCCTGAGTATATCTGCTTATGTTCTAGGCCTGTGCTAGATACTACTATTCTAATTGGTAGCATAGATTAGGTTTAATACAGTATTTGAACTGCAAACAATGAGCATATTAGCATGGTTACTAAATCACATTCATATCCTCTACCAGCTGGATGGTAATTAAGTATCCAATATACTGACAGTTTACTTTTTATGTTATATGATTGAAAACTGTATTTTCTGGTGGTCAACTTTTCATATTTCTCATACTTCATGGCACTTTATGACATGTATTACTTACAGGCTGAAATTCAGGCTGAATAAATAACTAATCACCTTCCTTTCCTGCTTCTGCTGTACTCCATGGAAGCACATGTTAAGATGAAACCTTTATTGACCTCTATCAGCTCAGTTCTCCGAGTGACTACCATCAGCAGAGCACCCCTGATGACTAACACTGGATATATAAGTGAAAACAAACTTTGTTGGGTTAAGCCATTGGGATTTTATTGTTGGTTTATTTTGTTTGTCATATTCTTTATCTTTTGTAGCATAACCCAGCTCATCCTAATTAAGATCTTACTGAATCATCTGTGTCTCAATTTTTCAGCTAATACTTCTTGGTATCTTACAGTTATTATTCCAACATCATATTATCCAAATTCAGTATAACCCACCACAATATGGTATCATAAGAGGTAAACAGGTGTTTCATAAACAGAGCTTCATAGAGTAAAACACGAATTTAGGGAATATTGCATTACATATCCCCCTTTGAATATTTATAGTATAAATTCACATATAATGCTTGGGAAAAGTCTTCCAGTAAAGAAACCAGCTTACATTAAATCCACTGGTTCTCAAATTTCTTTGGCTATGGAACTCTCTTTTCTGACATAACAACACCCTGTGAGACAATCTCCTCATTTTAAAAGATGGGCTAAGCCCTGGATATGTTCTAAAGTTATTCATCATTTGGAACCACTTAATTATTGGATAGATATAGTTAATGTGAACGATTAAAACAATAATAGCTTTTAGAAGATGTGAGAAATAATAAGCTGATTATTTAACAAAGAAATGACAATATTTTAAAAGATTATTCAGTTTGGATTTTAAAATCCTGAGAGGTTTGCTGCCTCCACCCCCAAGAAGAGATTCAAAAACAAACTGTATACCTTATATTGCTCTTTCCAACGACTTCTAGATACTAAACTCTCTAGACGAGGCTGAACAAAGCGGTTATCCAAATAATGAAGAGATGTTAGCATATCTTTTGCATATGATTTTTGCCTTGTGCCATCTGTTCAGAGGATAAACAATAAAAAAACCATTTTGTTAATAAGAAATATTTAAACAATTTAATACTTAAAAATTTCTTCCCAACTTGGTCGGAAGCATTTAAATTAGGAAAAAAAAAAAGTAAAAAATCATTCCATCAGAACATTAAGAAAAAACAGGACAGGCTGGGCACAGTGGCTCACGCCTGTAATCCCAGCACTTCGGAGGCCGAGGCGGGTGGATCACAAGGTCAGGAGCTCGAGACCATCCTGGCTAACACGGTGAAACCCCATCTCTACTAAAAATACAAAAAATTAGCCAGGCGTGGTGACGGGCGCCTGTAGTCCCAGCTACTAGGGAGGCTGAGGCAGGAGAATGACGTGAACCCAGGAGGCGGAACTTACAGTAAGCCGAGATCGCACCACTATACTGCAGCCTGGGTGACAGAGCAAGACTCTGTCTCAAAAAGTTCTCTTTGCAAGCATCAAGCTTTTAACATTATTTTCTGATAACAAAAAAAGCCAGATGAAAAAGCTTACCAAATTATCTTTTATTCTCTTACACAAAACTGACATGAAATTAGCCCCTGAATTCCAGATAAAGTTCAAACTTCTGAATAGGCTTTCAAGGTCGTCTACAATTGACTCTATTCTACTGATCCCATGGTAACTCCTTGTATCAACAAATCAGAACACTCTTTTCTGTCTAGGCCTTTTCTCATTCTTCTTTAGCATGCTACAATTGTTACTGCCTTCCTGATTTGGTTCATAGTATATTCTCTACATATATCTGTCATAGTATGAATTTAAGCATTATTTTTCTGTTTTATTTGAAGTTTTATTAATTTATTTAGTTAATGAATTTATCATGTTTCTTTAAATAATCACAAATTCAAACACCTTACCATGGCTTACAAAGCCCTTCTGTCCTCAGCCTACTCCTCCAAACTCCTCTCTTTTCCTTCTTTCCTGTCTCATTCCACTTCAGCCACACAGGCCTTCTAGTTGTTCTTGAACACACCAAACTTATTCTTTCCTAAATGCCTTAGCACCTCCTTCGCCTTCTGCTAAGCAAGTAGTCCAAGTATTACTTGTTCCCTTTGTTTCATTCAGGTTTCTATTTAAAAGTTACCCCAAGAATTTTTGACTAATCTAACTAGTATATAACATAAACTTTACCTTCCCTTATTCTCAATCTTCTTACCCTATTTTACTCTTTTTTTACAAGAACTAATTACTCATTGAAATCATATTATGTTATATTTTGTTTACTCATTTATTGTCTGTCTCTCCTATTAGGCTATAAGTAACATAAGTGCAGGAATCTAACATGTCTTAAGTCACTGTCATATCCCCAGCCCTCAAATAATGCCTAGCTTATAGTAAGCATTCAATAAATATGTGTTCAATATATTGTAAATGAAATCTTATTTGGCAATTAGTTATTCAATACAATATATTTATAGTCTATTAAATGCCAGATTCTGTGCTAGATGCAAGAGAAATGGGGATATATATATCCCCATATATATATATACACACATAAATTTGCTCCTGCACTATGACAAGGGAAGAAAGCAAAAATACATTTTCAATACAAGATGAAAAGTGCATATAAATGAGCACTGAGTACTACCATACTCAGAATGATGGTGGCACAAATGAGAATGACAAATATTACGTGACTGGGTCATAGATAAGATTCATAGTAGAAATGTTTTTATACTCACCTAAAACATCTGGGACAAAAAGGGATTCTATTCTAAGAAGAAACAGCATGGACAAAGGCAGAAAAACAGAAAACAGCAAGGAACTTTTAATGAAATTCAGAGCTCAGGGAGGCTGGGTTTGGCACATGGGTATTAAGACACTCCGCTGTTTTAGGTGTTATACTGTCAAATTCACTGTTAACTCTCTAAGGGCAAGGACCTGTCACAAACTTACCTTCCACGTATCTCAGATAATGAACACTAACAAGCATTTTACATGAATGGAGTTTTGATGTAGTTGATCCTACAGGGAAAACACTGGAAGGTCTTACAAATGATCATCGATGGTTTTGTTTAATCTACATAGTTTTAAAAGTGAGGTTGTTTTAAAATTGGAAAAATAAATAAAAACCAATTGTTTCATTCATAGTATTAACTTACCATATAATGTTCCCAGAAAAGATTCATCTAAAGCATTGATCAGAAGAGCCTTCACAACTGTTTCAAAATGAGTATAGTGGTCACTAAAAGAATCTGAAATTAATTTTAAATATATATTAGAACAGAGCAGACAAAATAATTTCTTGAATACAATAGGTTCCATTCTCCAATGCTAAGAAATTAAAACTAGAGATAGCAGAAACAGCTTAATCATCCTAGCTTCCTCGATGACTTGTCTAGTCACGGAGCAAATCTCCATTTTCCAAACTTACTGGCTTCCAATCCAAACTGTCTAGTTGTAATTTCAAATCTTCACTTCCTGAACTTAAGAAAACTGTTCAGAGAATATTAAAATATGTTGTAAAAAAATAAAAAATTATCCCTTGAACACCTATATTTGTCAATTTGACACTTAGAAAGAACAAGAGAGAAAACCTCCAAAGACAGATTAATATGTCTTATTCTTTAAAACATGTTACATATGAAATTGTCCAGGGAACTGCTACCTTAGCCAGAACTCCAATGGCTACAAAAACTTCATTTCCCTTTTCATGCTGCCCCAGATTTAGGATTTTCTACATCAGTTTAGAAAACCTGTCTATTTCCTTCCCCATACCACATATTTAAGCCCACTTTCTCACTAACCAAATCTCATACATGACATCATCTGTTGTGACAGGCCAGGCAGTGGTAAGAGAGAAGATTCCTACTATTCTCATTACTTTTGGATCAGAGTTTATTATGACTGTGGAAATGTTCTCTATCAACCACGACCCCTTCCTTGATCCAACAGTCACTGTAGAATATATGTCCTGCTCGGGGCACCTGTGAGGACATATTAAGGGCAGACTGAGTATTTCAAGAAATATAGAAGATGTCTGACAAGGGATTAAAGCAAAATAAGACCTATCATTAGCAACCATGGATAGATTTTGACTCTCCTTCCACTTGAAGTATAAAGAAAGATGGGATTCAACATGGAAAACCCTCTTCATTTATATTTTAGTTACACAAAGGGCCGTATAACTCTCTTTCAGACTTTAGGGTACATTTTAGTATGCATTATTTTCTAAGGAGACACCTATAGAAGTGCTAAAGAGATAAAAAAAAAGTAATACTAAAAATCAGTGACAATAGCAGATCATTTGGCTATTAGCCTTTAGATGGCCTATGATTAAAGGCAATAATCATGGCCTTTAATGAATATAATATTTTCTTAAAAATCAGTAAAGCATAATTAAAAAATGAAATAATACTTCAATAGAATTTAACTTTGACTAGACTGTTATCAAACTCTGGATATAATATTGGGCAATTTTATTTGCGTTAAAATCCATGTAAACTGTATGTATAACAGCATTTCTCAAATGGTATTAAGAAACACTGGGAATATTAACAGATGTGTTGAGAAACAAATCAAATTCATCCCATGTGCACCTAAGTTTAACTATCATACAAGTTGCAATAGAATATTTCATCCTACTGAATGTCTCATTCTTGACTGTCCTTATGTCCAATGCTACTCATGTGTTAGTCTTGAGAACTGCTGTTCTATTTCAAAGACCCTGAGAGGAAATGAAAAGGGCAGAAATCAAAATCATTTGAGGAGTTTTGTCCCTAAGATTCTTTTTTTATCAGTGTGTAACAATGCACTTCAAAAAAGTCAGGAAAAAGGCTTCTATTTATTTATGCTTGAGTGGACTGGTGGATGGTAGTGGGATAATGCTCCTGGAATTTCAAATTGAAAAATATTACTGAGCAAAATATATGCCAGGCATCATTGTAAGCATTTTATGTGAACTGCTTTATTTTTCAAAACAAGCCTGTGGGATACTACCATTACCCTAGATTCATTTCTGGTTGGGAAAACTGAAATATAGAGAGGATGAAAGACTTTCCTAAGACCAAACAGTAAGTTTCGGAACTAGGGCTGGAACCCAGTCTAACTCTAGATTATATGTTCCTATCCCCTAGTTAAATATTGTTATACATGGTAGATTTGATATATGTCACAACACAAAATTTAGACTTGGATGGAAAACTGGAGAAAATAAAATTCAAATCTCCCATCTCAAGAAAAATGGCATTCTCATTGACAAAATAACTTATCCAAGGTGACACAATTAGACAGAGGCAAAAATGAGGCTTAGAGCTCAGCTCTCCTCCAGAGCTTTTCTCAGTGCTTTAATCCCTATATTGAATGAGCTTCTGTGGAATGTCCCAGGAATATTGTTTTAAACAATATTTTAAATATTTTAAATAAGCTTTCCCCATGACTATTTTAAAAAACTGGAAAAAGTATAAAAAAGGAAACTATATTTGTGTTTATGCATAACTTATTTTTTTCTAAAGTAATCAATTTCCTTATAGCCAATCATTTGGTAGTCTCATCATTCTTCGTTGATTTCCTTGTATCCTATACCACATACTAATTTCACATATATGCCAAGATTTTTTTTTTTTTTTTTTT
>NW_016807437.1:387946-439493 GCF_001698545.2 Rhinopithecus bieti | reverse complement strand
TTTTTTTGGGGCGGAGTCTCGCTCTGTCGCCCGGGCTGGAGTGCAGTGGCCAGATCTCAGCTCACTGCAAGCTCCGCCTCCCGGGTTTACGCCATTCTCCTGCCTCAGCCTCCCGAGTAGCTGGGACTACAGGCGCCCGCCACCTCGCCCGGCTATTTTTTTGTATTTTTTAGTAGAGACAGGGTTTCACCGTGTTAGCCAGGATGGTCTCGATCTCCTGACCTCGTGATCTGCCCGTCTCGGCCTTCCAAAGTGCTGGGATTACAGGCTTGAGCCACCGCGCCCGGCCTTTTTTTTTTTTTTTTTTTTTTTTTTTTTGTAATACCATCTGCCTTTCCTACTGGTCTGGCTGTCATTCTTCAGAATTGTTTTGCAAAGTTTTAACCAAAAAAAATTAGTTTCAGAAGAAATAACTTCTTGTTCTACGCATATTACCTTTCAGAAACATGCTTGTCTCTCTGCTTATCCATGTTTTCTGTTCTGTTTCACAGTGAAGTGTATTTTTTTTATCTACAAAGCTGTGCTTTTCTTCTTAATAGTAGGCTTAGGAAGTTTATTTTGGTTGCCATGGTAGATGGAATTTTTCCTGATTATATCACTTAAGTAATTATTGTTAGTATGCAAGACAACCACTGAGAGTTACACACTTACTGTGAATCTGGTGATTTTTCTGAGATCTTTTACCAATTTAAAAATAGTCAGATTATCTTGGATATTTCCGGGAGATAAGTTTCCTGGGACACTACAGAGCTGGAGATGGACACCGTTAAAGGATTCCCGGACACTATCTCTGCTGTCGCCCACAACCCCAAGGAGGATGTGGTCTTGCTAGTGTTAAATTTATTTCAAGAACCAAGAGAATGTTTACAAATATTTGCTTAGATAAAAGCATGTAGATTCTTGACACACTTTCTTCTGGAATGGAGGTATCAGCCTAGTATATGAGGCAGAGGCAGAGCAAGAAACTGATTTCTTTTCTACTTTAACATTATCTCCCCATCTTCATCCCTGTAGGGCAAAAAGAATGTGATGCAAGCCATGAAAAGATATGCTACATCTACTCCTGCTTTCAAAGTATTTATATCCCTTCTCTTAACTTCTGTATCCTTGGTTAAATCAGAAACTTTTGGTTTAAATGTGTGTACATAATACACACACACCCACACACACACATAATGTTCAAATGTCTTTTCTTTTTCAAGTTATATTTCTTTTGTTTTTATGTCTTGTTGCATTTTCCAAAACATCTAGAACAAAGTTAGTAGAAAATATTTTTGTCATGTTCCTCATTTTAAGTATGCTGTTGTCTCTTGGTTTAAAATACTGTCATGTAAAGGACATATGTTCCTATTACTAATTTTTTAACAACTGTTTTTCTTAACAGCCAGGTATGGGCATTGAATGTTACTGATGTTTCTCCTAGAATCTCAATAAATTATATGTTTTTTTCTCTACTGATATATTAATGTAATATATTAATGACTTCTAATATTAAGCTATTTTTATAGTTCTAAAAAGAATGATTAGAGATCTTTTTCTTTATTCCTATAATTACAGAAACAATTCATATATCTGTTTGCAAAACTATTTTCATCAATTTATTAGGAATGTGGGCCTCTTTAATCTAAACGTGTTACACGTTATGAAAATACCTCAAGAATACTTTCTTCTATAATAACTTTGAATTCATATCTTATGTTTTCCCATCCAAAAATATGGTGATTTTTAGTACTTTCAAATTTTTTTTTACATATCTAACTCAAGTTATACAATTTTCTTCCCTTATATTTCCATTTGTTCTGTATTTCTGCCACCCCCTCCCCCAAATTTGTAAAATAGGGTCTTTGTTTCTAGTCCTTTATTATCTTCTCCTTTACAACTATTTTTTTTCTTCTCTACCCTAGAACTTCTTAACTATCTCCTGTCACTCATGAGAGTTTCTGTACTGTTAAATCTGCTATCGACTGCTTTCAATAGATGTTATTTCTGACTTCACATTTTAAAATTTTTGGCAATTCTTTTAGCTAGCTCCCTTTCACCTCAAATTGTTCTCTCCTTATAACTTCTTTTTCATAGACTGCATAGCAAATGCTTTATAGCATTTTCTTGTTTCCTTTAATGAAACACTTTTCAGTTATTTTCTTCCTCTGAGTCTACCTTTACCTTTACTGCAATAAATTTCACAGGTACTTTTTACTTATCCTAGAACAAGGGAAAGTTCTAAAATTTAATATTTAACATAAATGGTTCTGAGTCTGTTTTAGGCCCATTCTCTATTGTGTTAATAGAATGATTTCCTTTCATTAGTAGATGGAGACTAAGTGTGTTACTGTTCTAGCAAGGCATAGTAGACTGAAATGTATTCTACTCTTATTTCTACTACTTGATTCTGTCACTCTGAATATATGATAGAGTACTAGGTAAATAAGGTATCCACAAATCTGAAGATTTTTCCTCTTTACCTGCATACAATATTTTTAGTGTGTGAACTATGTAAACGTGGTATGCAATGGACCACTGCTATTTTGTCCTTTTACTCCCTACCATATCTTTTCCAAGAATTGTAGTTTCACAATAAATATAAAGAGACACTAACAGGGATTGATAATAAAAGAAAAAGACTATGACTGTCTTCAACTATGTAGCAAGAGGGAAACTAGTCTGTGGTGCATCTCTCAGAGCCAAATGGCAGATAGGAAATTACAAAATGTCTTCCTATAGGTTAAAAGTGCTCACTTCAAAAAGGAAAGTGCATGGACTACTGATTCCGATTGTCAACTGAAATACTGAATTTAGAGTTAGGAGATGTTTCTCCCAAATTCTGATATGTTGAATATGATTCATTGGCAGGAGAATGAATCTGGGAATACTAGCCTAGTTACAACTTAACCCAAGTCATAGAGTGGTGTTCATTATTTATCATATAGGTTACTGTTTTAATGAGAAACTGTAGTTTGATTTTCAAATGTAAGAATTAACTTATAGCAATTTTTAGAACATAATTCCCTGGTAAACTGAGAACTGTTATATATTAACTTTTATTTATATTTAGATATAGCTGAAAATTGCTAAATATTAAAAACATCAACTCAATCATAAATTATCACTCTAGAATATGTGTATTTTTTTCTCTAATGTTTGAAAAACTCTGATGTCCAACATTTCTCTGAGTCTTGAACTGTAACATTCAGGAGTCTTTAGCCAATATGCTTAATCATCTAACCAACTAACAATGAGTTCCTATAATGTGTCACAAACTCTAATGGGTACTAGAAATACAGAAAAGAGAAGCTGGTTAACTATTTAGGTTTTGTTTTTGTCTTTTGGAAGTAGGGGCACCCACATGGCTTGTTTTATTGAGCTTTACTAATTTATACACCATAAAATTCACTCTTTTTGGTGTACAGTTCTATGGCCAATGCATAACATTACATAACCAACACCAAAACAGTTCTATCACCACCCAAAACTCCTTCATATTACCTCTTAATCATTCAGTTTTGTTCCTACTGAGCCTGAGATGTCTGAAAGTCTGATAACAATCTTCAATAAGATAACAACAAATTAGGCTTATGTTCAGGAAAAATCTTGGCTAAAGATAAATGGGAATTTCTGCTTAAGGACTGAAGTAATGGGAGAGACTGTCCAAACTCACAAGCAAAATAAAGATAGTTGAGGATGGAACCCCTGGAAACATCAAAATTTACATGGTAAATAGCAATAGAGGAAAGGAATATTATAAAGGGAAATGCAAGAAAGTGGGGGTACCACAGAAGGTAAAAGAAGAGCATTCTGAAAGTGAGAGTGGTCAATGGTAGTAAAGTACATGACAATACCTGGTTAATATAAGAACTAAAGGTATTTTGGCAACTAGGAGGGTATCAATAACTTTAGTAAGAACAATTTCACTGGACTGACACAAGCAAGAGCCTGAATACAGTGCTTTGTAGAGGTACTGGGAAATGGGAACAAAAAGATAAAATTTAAAATAGTAGCTAAATGAACATGCCAACTCAAAGGAGGAAAGGCATGAACTTGGATACAAGTTGAGGAAAAAGAGTTTGTAGGGATAAAATCACTGAAAATAAAGAGAACTGACTAGATAATACAGCCGGATGAGAAGCTGTAATTAAGAATACACAAGATAAAATACATTGCATAAAAACGTATACATCTTCCTGAGGTACAGATGCTCAGTATTAAAAGGAAGCTTCAGTATTTAAAGGAAGCCTCCTCATATTTACCCAAATGAGTTGAAAACTTATAGCCATAGAAAAACCTGCACACGAATGTTCACGGCAGCTTTATTCACAACTGCCAAAACTCGTAAGCAACCAAGATGCCTTTCAATAGGTGAATGGATAAACAAAACTGTGGTACATCCGTACAATGAAAAATATTCAGCGATAAAAAGAAATGTACTATTAAGCCACGTTTAGACATGGAGGAAACCTAAGTGCATATTATTAAGCGGAAGAAGACAATTTGAAAAGTTATATGCTGTGTGATTCCAACTATATGACAGTTTGGCAAAAGCAAAACTATGCAGAGAGTAAAAACAGTGATTCAGAGGAGTGAGGAAAGGAGAATGAATTAGAGTACAGGGAATTTTGAGGACAATGAAATTACTCTGTATGATAGTGTAATGGTAGATACATGTCATTACACACTTGTCAAAGCCCATAAAAGGTACTAAAAAATGAGCCCTGTTGTAAAGTATGAACTACTGTTAATAATAATTGTAACAGAGGTACCAAACTAATAAACGAGGTTAATAATAGGCGAAACTGCGTATGTGAGGGGTTATATTTGAACTCTGTACATTCCATTCAGTATTTCTGTAACTCCAAAACTGCCCTTAAAAAAACCAACAACTAAAAAGTGTAGAGAAGTTGAAGTTCCCATATGCTAGCCTTTTATTTCCATTAATTGGCAGGAGTTGATATGAGTGGGCATCTCTCAGCAAATGTTCTATCACATTCTAGATAACCCAGAATAGGATATCTCCTAACTGAGTAGCCCTTTAATTTAAATGTCCAGGTGGCAAGTGAACCAGTGCCTATTGATATAAGGAAAACATTCATTAACTTACTGTATAGAGATAACTGTAACTGGCATCTCTATAACTGCCAAATTTCTTGAAATTTGATTCATATCTCAAAATCCACTATTTTATTATAAATCATGAGATATAAATCAAGTCATGTTATGCTTTATTTTAGTCAATATGGCCTTTTCTGAAATATTTAGAAAGAATGTACTTAAAGAAAAAAAATAAAAATGTATCCATCCAACAGCCTGTTCCTACCAGAGTTGTAAAACATCATAAAAACAATCTTTGAAATTTTGTAGAATTATAGGAATCATAATAATAATAAATATAGCTTACATTTTCAGGTTCCAGGATTTATATTTTCATGTAAGTAATGTCCTATCTTTGATAGGTTACACTGTTTGAGAGAAGCTTCAAAAGGTCTGATAAAACCAATGGTTCTCAAAGTGTTTGTCTGCAGATCCCTGATAGTGCCCAAGTCCATTTAAGGAAATCTGTGATTTCAAATAATAAGGCAGCTGGCCCCTTAACTTGAATCATGGTGGTAGCATCAAACTACTAATAATCATTACTGTCATTACTGCTATGCACTCACAGTAAAAAAGCCACTTTCACTTAAGAATGTCCTCTTTGAAGTAGTAAAATTATTAATTGTATTAAATCTTGAATCTGAAGTACACATCTTTGAAGTATTCTATAGGATGAAATGGAAAGTGCACAAAAAGTACTTATACTGCATACCAAAGTACAATGATTGTTTTGAGGGAAAAACACCTGTGCAACTGTGTGTGCTTGGGGAAGCCTCATTCTTCATGAAATACCATTTTTATTTGAAAGAAGGAGTGACAAGCTCTGGTTATTCAGACTTGGTAATCCGTCAGACTTTTCTCAAAAAAGAACAAAGTAAGCCTGTCAGTTAAAAAAGAACAATTCACAGTGTTTTGTCGTCAATGAAAACAATCAAGTTTTAAAGCAGAAATCAGAATTTTGAAAAAATTGTATGTGCTATTCTGAGCCTGACAGCTTCTCAATACCTGAGAAATATTCTCAAGGGACTGGTGGTGATATTAATGAATATAATTAAAAAAATATATATATAATGAAATATGTCAACATTTTGGAGGATCTGTATCATCCAGTGAACCAGTATTTTCCAAATGACCGATGCATTTTAATCACAAAATCATGCATGGGGAAATGATCTATTTAAACTGCAAGACAGACCAATGGCTGTAATGCAAGCACTAAAAGTTCATTTATATGGTTTTGAATTCCATATTACCTTTAAGAAAGCAGTATCATTTGTCAAATTTTGGCACAGTATCAAATAAGAATATCAACAATTATTTTTAAAATACTATTAAAATACTCCTCCCTTTTCCAGCTACCTGTGTGAGGCAAAATTGTTTTCACACACTTCAACGAAAACAACATGTTACAACAGACTGAATGTAAAAGCAGATAAAATAATCTAGCTGGCTTCTACAAGCTAGACATTAAAGATTTACAAGAATGTAAAACAATGTAATTTATCACATTTTGAGAAAAAATATAGTTACTTTTCATAAAATTGTTATTTACATTAATGTAATATATTTACTAAGGGTTATTTTAAATGAATTAATAAATATATTTTAAATTTCTCAGTTTTGATTTCTACAATGGTAAATATTGACAGGCATAACTCATTGAAGTAAAGGTGTGTTGGGGGTTAGCAATTTTAAAAAATTTAAATGGTTCCTGAGACCACTGGAATAAACTATTAAACTGACAAGGTTATCTGAAAATGAAACCACAGTTCCTAGTCAATGATTCAGAACATAATATTAAAAGGCTAATTTGATACTTGATATAATATCATAAGAACAACTCATGAAACATTTTCTTAATATTGAACTTACAAAGAGAATTCTGTTTTACTAATTTCAGTTGTGATGTAGTTAATTTTTCTCCTTGTTGGTTTTTATTCTCTTCATCACCCTCCTCATCTTGCACTACAAAGTCATCGATACTATTATCATCTCCATCTTCATCAGGTTCATAATCATCCTCTTCTTCCTCCTCATCATCTTCATCACTGCTTGGGCAGGATTTCTTTTCAGAGCCCTAATTAATTTAAAATAAATGCTTCAGTAAATTGTGCCATTAAAATGGTAAGTTGGATATAAAATTAAAATACTAAATCTGACAGCAAAAAATGATCCATAGAAATTAATTCGTATTTTAAAGTTAAAAATAATTTTGTCATATTAAATGGTGAACTTTTGAAATTATTAATAAGAAGAATATACCTTGGTTAAGTGATGTAAAATGTTTAAAATGGACATTAGAATTATAAGAAGTTAAAAACAGGAAAGATCATATAAAATAACAAATAGTCTTTCAATTTTAAAAAAGGATGGACTGAGGCTCATAAAATAGTATATTACATACAATAGTGTAATCAAACATGTTCAAGAATACTTATGATTAAAGAATAAATTCTACAATTATTGAGAAATGGAACAGACTCAGCACTTTGATTTATATATAAAATACTTTAAGAAAAAAACTGAAAAACAATAACAAATTCAACAAAATATAACACACCTCAAAATCTCTACCACTATTGCGTCTCAGACGAGATCTTTGTTTTGAGAGTTCTTTGAGCTTCTGAAGTTGTTCTCGCTTTCGTGCAGCTAATGTTTTTTCAGGAGTTTTTGGCTCCATTTCCACTGAAGAACCTTCATCTTCAACCACTCTACGTGGACGTTTAACACCTACTTTTCTAACTAGGATATCGCTGTCATCACTCTCATCACTGTCACACATCACAGAGGACAGCCTTTTTCTTCTTCCTCGCTTGATGTGTTCTTCTTCTAAATCATCCTCTATTATTTGTCCAGTTTGTTTGTTGAGATCTTTATCCTCTTGACTTACATGATTGTCCTGATCTTGTAAATCAATATTCCTATGTTTGGTTTTGTTCGTTTCTTCTTCATATGTTGAACTGTTGCCAGTGTTAACGAGACACTTACTGTTGTTTCCTTCACTTTCAATTTTACTTAAGTTAAGCTCTCTTTCACTTCCTGGTGTTTTATTACAATCAAGTCCCTTGTTACTATCAAGCTCTTCATCATTTTCAAAACTTTCGTAATTATCAACACTTTCACCACTATCAAGCTCTTCACTGTCAAATTCTTCACTATCAAGCTCTTCATCACTATCAAATAATTGTGAGATACTAATTCTTTTAGTTCGCCTCCAATCAACTCGAGATTTCTGCTCAGGCATGTGACTTTTAGAATTTTTCCTTGTTTCATGTCTTCTTACACGTATCATTTTCACTTAAGCTTCTACAAAATAAAGTTGTTAGGAATATAACAGTGATAACCAGATTAGAGCAATGAATGCATTTATGGTACAAATTATATTTATTTGGCTTTATTTAATGGTCCACAAAGGCAAAATCACATGAAATACCTGAGTGAAGATGGTAGAACATTAATTTAACAAATAATTTACTGAATGCCTATGAAATAATTATATGAACATCTATTCTGAATTATGTTGTATGTTGTGCTGAAAGGGATACATAGAAAAATCATGGTCCTGTCCTTCAGAAGATTATAATCTATGTGTAGAACTAAAATATCTAAAACATATAATAAGTAAGAAAATTTCAAAGTAGTATTTGGTATCAAATGAATAACATAAATAACTGCAATAAAAGTGGAAAGATGCAGGGAGATCAGTAAGGCAAGTGCTTCACTTTATCTTGAACAGATGTGATCTGATAGCATTCTGAAGGATTCATTGTATTTGAACGGAAAGAATGAAAGAAAAAGGGATGTCAGGCAAGTAATATGGTAAGGGCAAAACTCTGGCTTTAAGAAAGAAGATGGTATGTTCAGTAAATAAGTGTGGCTTAAAAGGTATACAAAAAAGAGTTTTATGCTGGAAAAAAGGAGAAATGAATAGAAAACTGAATGGGATTACCAGGATGACTCACCCTGTAGGCAAAGGATTCTGAATAATGATATAAATTATAAAAGATCAATTTACACGAAGACAGTTATAAAGTAACAAATGACATAAAAAAGAGAGCAATGCAAAATTGAGAGATAATCCACTAAGACTGCAGCCTCTTTATACCTTAGTAAAATGGGAGTGGCTTTCCCCTCAAAGTTAAAGATACAATATAACCAATAGAAAACTTAACTAGCAATCCAATAATGTAGTTAAGTGAATAAAACAAATAAGTTTCACGGCAAAGCAGAGCATGGTATTGGGAAGGAAAACAAAAGCTCTCAGTATATCATTTAGAAAAGAATGAACTCCATTAAAATTAACACAAGTATATATTAAAAGAACAATTAGTGACAGGTAAGATAACTAGAAAATAAAGTAACATATGTACTTCTGTGGTTGTCAAGGAATAGAAATATGACCATGTAATGAGACTGACCTCATAATACATGTGTTAGAGGTATACATTGAACTAACAGCTATCCCCACCAAAGAAATCACCTTATGAGGCTGATTATTCCAATATTTCCACCACAGCACAGAATATTCCTGGAGTCTTTCTACAAACCACACACTATAAAAAATCTAAAAATATGAAAATAATCATACTTCATTTTTTTATCCCAGTGACTTTAACACCCACTTAATTCACTTGTCTCGGTTATAAAGACCTGTTAGCAGCTTGCAGAAATGAAATTCAACTTAAGAAGATGAGAATTAACTATCATTAAAAATATTCAAAAAACGTGCAGCAAATTCTGAAAGTAATTACAAAAATTCAATGCCAAAAATTTTTTGAGCAATGGGATGATGTTTCTAGCTTTCCAAGAGGATTACTTTTTTCCTATAGATTGTGGAAGAGAGGATATAGCTCATTTAACTGTACAAATTCTGGTATGTTTATATGGCAATAACATTTTCTGTATAATGGTTAACACCTCATGTAAAACCAGAACGGGGCTGCCAAGATTATACAGCAGAAATTACAGGGTGTAGGATGAAATACAACTTTTATTTTTTTAAGAGATAGGTCTCGTTCTGTTGTCCAGGCTGGAGTGCAGTGGCATGATCATAGATTACTGCAGCCTTGAACTTCTGGGCTCAAGTGATCTTTCTGTTTCGATTTTTAAATTTTTTGTAGAGATGAAGGTCTCACTATGTCCTGATCTCCTGGCCTCAAGTGATCCTCCCACCTTGGCCTCAGTGCTGGGATTACAGGCATGAGCCACTGCCCAAAGTATAACCTTATGACAGTAACTGCTATAAAATACAACCAACATTGTAATAGCAATCTAACAAATTCTGGTCAACTGGGCAGTCTGCTATTTGAAATTATCCTTGGGTTGCATCTTACAAAAGGTTTATATTAAAATCAGCAAAGATGAAAATTGTGTGTAGTCAAAATAACCTTTTAAAAAAACCTCTATATTACTCTTAAAGTATGGTTTTGTGTACACTATACTGCGTTACAATACGTGCACCCAGTTTCTCCTCCAGGTTTTAAACAGCTTCCTGTTTCTTTGGTTAAGTACCACATGAACTAGACATCTTATATTTTTAAGCCATATAGTACAAAAAAGTATTTGTAAACACATAAATTTGCATAAGCTAAGTGTGCATATGTGCACGTGTAGTATATCACATTGTAATAATAAAGTATGGTTTTCTAATAAACATGTTTGAATTGGGAAAAACAATGAAAAAAATTTACGAAAACAATGACAAATATGGTTGCAGTAGATACACTAAAGCAAATATGGACAGTAAAGAACATTAAAGTGAAAGATGATTTTTATTAGTACCCAAAAGCAAATTCATATACAATACATGATGATCTTACAAAACTATAACATGCCCAGAATGTCAGTTATTTATCATGAAACAGGTGTTTCCTATGACAATGGTGGAAATGATTAAGAATGTCACACTATTAAAAACTTAATGACTGCACAGTTAAGCTGTAAAAGAAACTTTAAGTTTTGGTGCATTTTCACATTGATTTTAAATCCTGACAATGATCTTAGAAGGAAGATATCTATATTTATGTATAAATATCAAAGCCAAGGGCATACAGTTTAAATGACTTACCAAAGATCATGCAGCTTGTTGGTGACAGAGCAGGGATTAGAAACCGGGTCTCTTGATTCCCTGTCCAGTGCCACACAATGACTGCTGCCAATATCATATTTGTACAAGGTAGTAAAAATTAAGCTTTTAAAAATTTTATCTCTCGATGCCCTTATTATTTTAGTTTCAGAAAAATAACGTTAATAATGCGTAACAAACATGCTTTTAAAATAATTATGTAACTGAATTTTACTGCACAGCCAGTTTGACCAGAAACTTCTGGAAATTATCTATTCCCCTAGGCAGGCAAAAGAATACAAAGAGATGAATATTTGCCAGACTTCCCTCTATCTCTTATTAATATACACCAATCGCAAAATTTCAAAGCGAGTCCCCAATGGAGGCCCAAGCTAAAATTCGCAGAAAGCCGCATCTCTGATTGAAAAAACTATTATTGGAAAAACTGCAGCAATTTGAAGCCCGATGAGGCCATCTTTTTTTTTTTTTTTTTTTTTTTTTTTTTTTTTTTTTTTTTTGAGACAGAGTCTCGCGTCTGCTCGGCCCAGGCTGGAGTGCGGGTGGGCCGGATCTCAGGTCACTGGCAAGCTCCGGCCTCGCCGGGTTTACGCCATTCTCCTGCCCTCAGGCCCCTCCCTAGCCTAGCTTGGACTACAGGCCCGCCTGCCACTCGGGCCCGGCTAGTTTTTGCTATTTTTTTAGGGCTATAGGACGCGGGGTTCACGCGCTTGGCTTAGCCAGGGATGGGGGCTCTCTGATCTCCTGCACCTCGTGATCCGGGCCCGTCTCGGCCTCCCAAAGTGCTGGGATAACAGGCTTGAGCCACCGCGCCCGGCCAGCATCTTTTATTTAAACAAAATAAATCAGGTTTCATTGGGCCAACTGCCAAATTGCCAGGGTCTCTCATATTTCAAAACGATCATTTATATCAGTAAGATCAAAAATCCTGTTACTGAAAAGGAAAGATAATTTGAATATGTTTGGCTCTTCTTTTTAAATCGTAGGTAGCTTTACTATATTAGCTGTGAATGGAAGAATGATAACGAAGGGAAAAGGTGTGTGAACCTCGGAAGGGAATGTGAAGGAAAGCTAGTTTGATGGGTAAGATACCTCTTGGTCTTTACAACCTACTCAAAAAAGAATCCATGCAAATGAATGTTACTTCTGCATATGCTGAACATACACTTAATTTCCTGAAATGAGAATTTTATCGAGCTTCTGTAATACCTTACTTTTAAGCAAAGAGAAAATCAGCGACTCCAAACAGAAAGCATTAAATAAGTGAATGAAGAAGGATTAATATTATCACATCTTTGTGTTTCATGGTTAATATAAGATGCACATACATAGCTATGTTATCTGCCAAAGAATAGATATTAAAGGCAATAATCCATATTGCTTGTGTTCTTTCTCTAACACAGTACCTCTACAGCTAAAAGAAAGTACTTTGATGATGCCATTTGACTTTCTCATAAGAAATATACTTCCTTCTAAACTTTGAGGTTAATTCATACTCAAGAAAAGATTCATTCTAGAAATCACCTACTTGCTGTATAAACAATGCAGGTGGTAGTTAACACTTTAGTGATTTGAAAGGCAGTGGAACCCGAAGTCATTATTTGAAATTCCACCGGAAGGGATCCATTTTGTGTGTAAAACATCACTCGTCTTTGATGTTTTCTTTTATATGGCAGTTTGGAGAGCAAAGATTAATAAGCCAAAAAATAATTATTGAATATCTACCAAAATGCAAGGACCTGCTTGGAACTAACTCTGCTGCCACCAGATCAAATAAACATGGTCTCTGCTCCCAAGGAGCTCACAATCTGATGAAATTACTAGGGACACCAAAAACAAGCCAGCATAATACATGATTTGAGGGCTACAGTGTATGATTATGACCAAGTTCTTATCACATTATTATAAATAAATTTATTCTGGTTCCTCTATTGGCAGGAAAACAGGACAGCAGAATTGTGACAGAAATAGGATATGAGAAAATAAACATAAAGAGAGGAAAGCCTATTTCCTCCACTTAGAATCACAGCCCAACAGTCCACAATTTCGCAAAGTGGATCCTGCTGGAATGGTCTCCGGGATAACTATATTATTCATTAAAATCCGTTAACAATGGAGGTTAATCCAGCAGGAATGAGCGGTAGCCAGAGGAATAGATCCTCTCAGGAATTAACACCCGGAAGGGTGATTTTCATGATTACAAACCTCTTTGGCGGGACGCAGGAACGCAGCGCCTGCTAGCCCACTAGTCCGTCACTGGGCTTCCAGGAGGGAGGAGCACAGTAGCTGGGAAACCATACCCTCAGGCCGAGCTTCGCGATGACGTGCGCAGGACGATAGCAACCCCCAGACCCCAAAAGGGCTCTGCACCGAGAAAACAATTACAAGGGTCTGGAAAGGCCAGAAACCCGAGAAATCACCAACCGAGCTCCCCACATCAGTTTCAAGCACCTCCCCAAGGCGGAAATAACGGGCACCGCGCACACTGCAGCTCAGCTGAGGAGTGCTAGAGGCGCAGAGGGCTGAGGGGAGCGCTCTGACCCGCGCAAAGGGCTGACGGGCCCGCTCCGACCCACCCAAAGAGCACCCGCGGGAATTTTTCCTCTTGGCCCGCCAGGAGGCACGGCTTCCCCCGCCTCTCTAATAAACCATTAGCGGTGGGAGCTAAAGCAAGTCCCAGCCGGGAGACAGGTCCGCACAGCACTCGCGCTCTCACCTTTCAAAGCGCCTCCGCCTCCGCCCCCGCCCTCAGCACCTGGCAAGGGATGCTCTGCCCACTTCCGGGAACCAAGGGAAGTCCCGCCTCTGGGTGGGGAGAGGGGCGGGGCCGAGCGGCGGGAGGGAGCGTCTTCCGGGAGCGTGGCTGGGGCGGAGCGACTGCCGCGCGGTAGTCAGGGAGCTGTGCGGGTCCTGGTTGCAAGAGAGGTGGGGAGAGGGGCCTGGCGGGCTTTGAGGGACTGGGAGGACTGTCCTGGCTAAAGCCGGGGCGGGAAACTGGTGCTGCGGGGCGGGAGGGCCCTGCTCCTGGGGAAGGACTCTAACATATCCGTCCTGAGGAAGGGTGCCAGTCCTTGACTCCTTGGCTCTTCCGCTCTCTGCCGTAACTTTGGGGTGTGGCAGGGGTTAGTGACGGGCGGTTACCCGGGATCTAGACGTGCAGGAGGTTCATGGCCACGATGGGGCTATAGTGTTTCTCGCGGCTGCTGGGGTAATAAAACACATGGCTTTAATCCGGATTATCCGCGGTGACATGGGGCCTCCGCTACTGCCCGTATAAGTTAAAGGCCTGTTCTCTCAAACTTCCTCCTCTTTCACCTTCTTCTGCAGTCTGTTTGCCAGCCAACCCCAGCCCGGGAGGGGATCAGGGCCACCAGGTTGCTGGTAAGGTTGAAAGACTGAGTGTGTTAAGACTGTTAAAGTGAGCCTGTGTAAGAGAAGGAAGGATTTTGTGGATTGCTACTTTGTGAGTGTGGGGTGAGTTCCAGAACCTCGCTATGTCAGGGAAACGGAAGCGTGTGGTGTTGACTATTAAAGATAAGCTTGATATAATAAAGAAACTTGAAGACGGAGGTTCTTCCAAACAACTGGCAGTGATTTATGGAATTGGTGAAACAACAGTTCGGGATATAAGAAAAAATAAGGAAAAGATTATAACTTATGCAAGCAGTTCTGATTCCACAAGTCTTTTGGCCAAGAGGAAATCTATGAAGCCATCCATGTATGAGGAATTGGACAGGGCAATGCTGGAATGGTTCAACCAGCAAAGAGCAAAAGGGAATCCCATATCTGGACCAATTTGTGCAAAAAGGGCAGAGTTCTTCTTTTATGCTTTGGGAATGGATGGTGATTTTAACCCCTCTGCCGGCTGGCTAACTCGTTTTAAGCAGCGGCACAGCATTAGAGAGATTAACATTAGAAATGAAAGATTAAATGGAGATGAGACTGCGGTGGAAGATTTTTGTAACAACTTTCGAGATTTTATTGAACGAGAGAATTTACAGCCTGAGCAAATCTACAATGCAGATGAAACTGGACTCTTTTGGAAGTGCTTGCCTTCTAGGATTTCAGTAATCAAAGGTAAATGCACTGTCCCTGGGCACAAATCAATTGAAGAAAGAGTCACAATCATGTGTTGTGCCAATGCAACAGGTTTACACAAACTTAAACTTTGTGTTGTGGGGAAAGCAAAGAAACCTCGCTCCTTTAAATCAACTGACACCTTAAACCTGCCAGTCTCTTATTTCAGCCAAAAAGGTGCATGGATGGATCTTTCCATTTTCCGACAATGGTTTGATAAAATTTTTGTGCCGCAAGTTCGAGAGTATTTAAGATCTAAAGGCTTGCAGGAAAAGGCTGTGCTCTTGTTGGATAATTCACCAACACATCCAAATGAAAATGTCCTAAGGTCAGATGATGGCCAAATATTTGCTAAATATTTACCACCTAATGTGGCCTCATTGATTCAACCTTCAGATCAGGGAGTCATAGCAACAATGAAGAGAAATTATCGTGCAGGTCTTCTCCAGAACAACTTGGAAGAAGGTAATGACCTGAAATCATTCTGGAAGAAGCTAACTCTGTTGGATGCGCTTTATGAAATAGCAATGGCATGGAACTTAGTAAAACCAGTTACCATTAGCAGAGCATGGAAGAAAATTCTCCCTATGATAGAGGAGAAAGAGAGCTTGGACTTTGATGATGAAGATATTTCTGTGGCTACTGTGGCTACCATTTTACAACACACCAAAGGATTGGAAAATGTGACTACTGAGAACCTTGAAAAATGGCTTGAAGTAGACAGTACTGAACCAGGCTATGAAGTGTTAACTGATAGCGAAATCATCAGAAGAGCACAAGGCCAGACAGATGAATCCAGTGAAAATGAGGAGGAAGAAATTGAACTAATTCCAGAGAAACATATTAATCATGCAGCTGCTCTTCAATGGACTGAAAATTTATTGGATTATCTAGAACAACAAGGTGATATGATTCTACCTGATAGACTGGTAATACGTAAACTTCGAGCCACCATCAGAAATAAACAGAAGATGACCAAGTCAAGTCAATAATGTCATTTCAATTTTTTACTGTTCTGCTCATTGTGTTTGTGACAAACTCTGCAATATGGCTTAATTTTCTTTGTATTCTGAATTCTCAGACTTGGTCCTGTGAAATACAGGCACAAAATGTATCTGAAGTGGTTTGAGGATTATGTGTTTTCATCATCTGCGTCTTTTGTCCTTTTATTTGTACAGCTACTTATCAGAAGATGATACCGAATAGATATAAATTACATGTACACATGTATTCACTTTTTAGAATATGCAATTATGCCTTCTGTAACAGTGGCATTCCCTGAATTTTCTAGTGAAAGTTAGAGATGACAGACTGAACACTTTTCTGAAATCTTTTGCTTGATTTATGAAGGCTGCCATAGTTATCTTTTCTTGTGTTAACCATCTTAAATGATGTTTTGTATATTTTAATAGACTGACAGGATGAGAGATTTATATTATTGGATTTCAGGATGATTTATAATAATTCAAAAATGAAATTCAATTATGGGGAAATAATTATGAATTATAGAAATTATTTAGAAATCATGCCTCAGTTCTCTTACCTTTGTGTGGTTTTCAAGAGGGGGAGATTATTCTGGGAAATAAAGTAAATATGGGAAGTGATTGCCAAATGAAAGGGAAACTATGGGAAAGCTGATCTATAAAAAGGCATTGTGATCATTTGTAGGAAACTGGGAAATAAAATCTGAGGAACTTTAGGTTATTTATACAAAGGGAATAAATAGGCTGATTTTAATTTGGTAAGTTGATCCTTTTATGAATTTGGTAATAGTATAGGTTTATTATTTATTCATCTAATTTTATAATACAGGTTTTGTAATGTTACATGTGATGATATGAGCTCCCACCTTATATGGGGGAACATCTTGGGAATTTGAGATTTAATAAGTTTTTAAGTTTTTTTTTTTTTTTTTTTTTTACTGCATACTCACAAATGTTGATCTATCATTTGAAAAAATATTGTCAATATCTGGCCTTTGGATGAAAAAAGGAGAAATTACATAAATAAAGCTTTTAATGATTTAAGTAACAGTCATATGTTTGTGTCCTATTTTATAAAGTAAAGCAGAAATAATTACAGAAAGTGCCATACACTGAGGAATATTATTGTTTATTATTTTTTGATACATGTAAAAAGGGATTAACTGCTTAAAATGTAATCTAAATCAGAATTTCGATAATTTTTTGGTAAACTATGTTTATTCTAAGACATTGAAACCTACTTTGCACATATAACTATTAATTGTAACTGTAATTTAAAAGTAAAGTGTTTCCATGCCATTTTCATGTTTTGACCAAACCATTTTTTAAAAAGTAAATTAGAATTGTTGTTCTATTAGTCCATTTTTTAAAGGTTTAACATTTTTTGTTAAAATACTTAACATTTTATAGTGCTTTCTGTAGAATACTAATACTTCAAAAGTATTTTAGTTTTCCATAATTTCTCTTTTCATGATAGATATCTACATTTTCAGAAGATGTGTGATGAAAGTGTTTAAAATTAGGTTTATTGCATGAATTTCCTCAGTGTAGAGTGGGAAAAACCATCAGAAGTTAACATACATATTGAATCAGATAATGACATGTTCTGTTGTAAACTAAACTGTATATAAAATAATTTTTCTAAAATGAAAATATGTACTACAAATCTTGGAATTTCTGTCTGGATTTGCAGTTTTTAAACTTAATCGTGTCAGCCCAATGCAGCTGTTTCATTGCCACCTAGTGGTAAAACTAACATTGCTGTTAAGCTGTGTGATTTTAAACTTGAATCCCCAGTAAAAGGTTCACTGTTTTGTGGCCATGGGTGTGAATCTTGTGACTCTCTAGCCTGTAAGAGACTGCTCTTCTTTGGTTACAGCTATTCTCTGAAATCTGCCAGCAGTGGTACTCTAGCCATGTTTTGGATCCTTCTATCCTTAATTATAAAGGCTGATCAGTAGTTGTAGCAGATGATGCCAAAAGCTATTTGGGTTCTGTATCTGCCCCCAAAGTTGTATATCCTTAGCTCCTAATTCCTATTCTATCAGTGCCTTACGAGAGTCTGTGTTTGGCATTCTATTTATCCATTAAAAAATTTGCTACTGGCTCATATTCTCTCACCAGTTTCACTAATTTTTTTCTCATTGATATGACTTGACACAATACTCTCAGAAAGCCAATGACAGTGCAATGTTTCTTACACTTCCGGTAAAGAATTTTGTGAGAGTAGATATACCTACACAAGATCATGTAGGAAATTATAATGTTGCTTTTTTTTCTGAGAGATTTGGGCTTTTTTGTGGTAGGGCCGTTGTAGAAAGTTGAATTCTTTGTCATGGTGAAATTCAGTAAATCAAAAATGTATTGAGTTTTACTATATGCTGAGGACTGCCAGCTGTGGTGGGTCTAGGAAAATATAAAAGAAAGGGAAGAGGTTGCTTTCCTTGAACATCTTGAAATCAAGGTGGAAAAACTATACATATTTGAAAAAAAAACCCCAAACCATCTGGCTCAATTGTAAGCTCATGTAAAAGAACCAACATAACAAGATGTGAACTATGTAAAAAAACCATCAAGATTTAGTTGCTTATTCATTTCTCCACTGATTTCTATTCTGTATACCCTTTACATTTTAAGCTATGCATTGGTTTTGATTTTTGCTGTCCCTGAGTGACTTCATCCATTTCCCTTATCTACATGTGATCCAGTCACCCTGTCTGGCTCTATGATTTATATATTCAATTGATAAACAGGACTTAAGTCTAGAAGGGAAATTAAAATTGTTGCTTTGGTTCTTATCTATAGTGAACTTTCCATTAGCATCCTAATGTCAGAGCTACCTAGAGGGGTTTTAAGAAGTTCAGATAATTATTTAACTCAGTGTTAAAAAATAGCTCAGCTACCTTGGTCTAAAGTAGCAAAATACATCATTATTATCTGTATCTGTTCTTAGCCTTTCCTAATGTATACACATGCCTTTTCTTCTCCCCATTTCCTCCAATGAGCAGTTGTAATGGTTCCTTTTTTTTTTTCTTTTTTTTTTTTTTTGGTATCCTCATTGCTACGTAAGTACTAAAATTTAGTTTATGATTCAGCCTTACAAGATCGTCACTCAAATTCTTTAACTTCACTTAGATGTGTACTCTTAACTGTTCTTCCTATTTAAGTCCGTGACAACTTTTCTTAGTAATTAGTTTCAGGCAGTTCTGTGCAATTAGAAGTTGGGATGGAAGCCGCGGGACTTGGGGGCTCACGCCTGTGGTCCCAGCTCTTTGGGGGACTGAGGTGGGCAGATCACGAAGTCAGGAGATGCGGACCATCCTGGCTAACACGGTGAAACCTGTCTTTACTAAAAATACAAAAAAAAAAAAAAAAAAAATGAGTAAAAAAAGAAAATGGTCAGGCATGGTGGCAGACGCTTGTGGTCCCAGCCACTCGGGAGGCTGAGGCAAGAGAATGGTGTGAATCCAGTAGACGGAGCTTGCAGTGAGCTGAGATGCGCTGTACTCCAGTCTGGGCGAGACTCCAGTGTGAGACTCCGTTTCAAAAAAAAAAAGAAGAAGTTAGGGTGGAAGAATGACCAATAGGAGTTGCTTCCCCAGTGACACCTAATGTGAAAATGAGGGTCTGTAGTGCCTCAGATTCTATAAGAATTGCCATATTGTAAAGTGATTCTTGTGGTTGTGTCTCTTAATACTGGAATATGAGCATCTACAGATCAAAGACCATGGGATCAATGTTTTGCAGAGTAGTATATATTCAATAGACATATACTTAAGAAATACTAATTGTATAACAAGCCGGGCGAGGTGGCGGGCACCTGTAGTCCCAACTACTCGGGAGGCTGAGGCAGGAGAATGGCGTAAACCCGGGAGGCGGAGCTTGCAGTGAGCTGAGATCCGGCCACTGCACTCCAGCCTGGGCGACTGAGCGAGACTCCGTCTCAAAAAAAAAAAAAAAAAAGAAACACTAATTGTATACCTTGTCTAAGACATGTTCTAGGTCATGTATGGGATACATGGCTAAGACTATCTGCATTCAAGAGATTTACAACGGAAAAGAGGAAACATATAAGAAAGGGAGAATGAGTTAAATGTTACTGGAAGAATGCAAATGAAAGACTAATTCTGATGAGTGGCATAAGGAGGTATAATAATTTTGATACGAGAAGTAGAGATGGTAACAACTGAGTTGGCCTTTGAAAATAATATTTTCATGATGTTTTGTAATTCTTAAGCTATTTTTGTAGACACTGGTTCAATGTCCAAGAGATCATCTAAAGGATACATTTGGTTGGAAAAGTAAACCTTAATTTAATCTTAGCTGCAGGGATAAATCCATTTGTTTAACTGAGAAGTCTTACTGAGGCTTTGCTTTTTCAGTCTTATTTCCTTCCTGCTGTTTGTAGTCAGGAGAAATTGTTTTTGAAACCTACAAAAGCCCCTAAATTTCTGGACTTTCTCTTTGGTATTTAACTGAATGCCAAAATAAAGATATGCTTTATTTTGCTTATAACTGATTAATTATTTTCTGAGCTCATTTCTTTCTTGTGTTGTTTGCTAAACATAGCAAGGAGCAAGTAACATTAATTTTCTGGCTCTTTCCAGCCACTTCCTCTAGAGAAGGGCTTCTTAACTTCAGGGTTATCATGATGCAGATAACTCTCTGTTGTGGGGGGCTGTACTGGATATTAAAGGAATCTTAGCAATATCTCTTGTCTCTACCTTCCTCCCTGCTCCAGTATGGCAACCAGAAATATCTCCAGGCATTGCCAGATGTCCCCTGGGGGCCAAAATTGTGCCTGTATGAGAATCACTGCTCTAGTATCACAAGCTTAGAGTCAGTGTGTTTTCCAAGTTATTGAAAGTAATATTTACAACATGTTTCTTACCACTATTCCATCTTTCCAGTGCCGGCTAGTTATATCCTTGATGCATATTTCCTACTTGCTAATATAATGCCACATATTTGATTATCACAACAGCACCCCACTTCAAGATACCTATTTCTCTGTTGATTTGGATAACTGTAGCTGATGAAACCCCCAAATTTTAGAGGCTTAACACAATAAGTGTTGTTTATCTTTTTCTCTTAGTGGTCTTATGATATAAAGCTTTGTCAAAGCGTGACTTTTTTCAAGTGATTCTTGGACCCAAGTGCTTTCCATCTTGTGATTTCACATCTGCTAAACACTTAGAATCCTCTACATCCAGTTGGCAGTGGAGAAAAGAGAGAATACAGAGCACACACTTGTTCCTTAATGCCCTTCTTTCAGAAGACATATACATTCTTTCAGTTCACTTTCTATTGGTGAAAACTAGTCACCTGGCCCTACCTTGACGTGGGATGGGGGTGGGATGGGGTGATGGGAATGACTCCCTAACGAGGCAGCTGCTTTACAATGACAACTTTATATAATTGAAAGGGAGGCACAAATGGTGTTGAATAATTAGCCCTTTCTGAAACAAAAATAGGTACATTAGAGCAGTTATTCTCATATAACCATTCAGGGAGCTTTTATAAAGAATATCAATACATGAGTTTTACTCGCAGAGGATCTGATTTACTTGGTCTAAGGTGACTATGGTGTATCTTTTATTTATTTTTTTAAGTTCCCAGATATCTCAAATAATGCAACCGGAGTTGAGAGCCACAAGATTACCAATTTTCAGGGCAAACAAAGTAGATGTGGGAACAAGAGAATAATGGGTTTCTTTGATAGATCATGAAATCAAGACTATGTATAAAATAATAATGGGGAAACTAATTAAGTGCTGATTTACTAATGTTTTTCCCCTCCAAAACTCATGTTCAAATTTAATTGCCAATCTGATGGTAGTGTAAGTTCTAGGTGATTAGGCCATGAGTGCTCCACTCTCGTGAATGAATTAACACTATTATAAAAAGGACTTTTGGGGGTGAGCACTCGCTCACTCTTCTATCTTCCACCATGTGATGACTCAGCAAGAGGGTCCTCACCAGATATCAGGGCCTTAGTTTTGAACATCTCAGCCTCCAGAACTGTGATGAAGTAAATTTCTGTCCTGTATGAATTCCACAGTCTCAGGTATTCTGTTATAGTAGCACAATGGACTAAGACAGAAATTGGTACCAAAGGAGTGGGGTGTTGCTATAACAAATATCTGAAAATGTGGAAGCAGCTTTTGAATGGTTTTGAAGTGACTGCTGGAAAAACCCTGTGTTGCCATGAATGGAGCATTAAGGGCAATATGGGTAACAGGTCAGATGGAAATAAGGAATATCTTATTGGAAACTGGAGGACGAGCCATCTTTTTATGAAGGAGCAAAAAACTTGCCTGAATTGTGTCTATATCCAAGGGCTTTATGGAAGGCAGAAATTAAGAGGGATGAACTAGGATATCTGGCAAAAGATTTCTAAGCAGCAAAATATTGAAAGGACTGTGAGGCTTCTCTTAAGCATACATGGTAAAATGCAAGAAGAGAAATGATTTAATAATGGAATTTATAATCAAAAGGGAAGCAGAAGGTTGAGAACTGGAAAATCCCTAGCCTGGCAATGTAAAGAATGAAAAAACACATTTAGGAGAAAAAAACCAAGGCTGTGCTCAAGGGACAGTTGCTAAAGAGATTAGTATGGGTAGAAGGAAGCCAGACACTATTAATCAAGACAATGCGATAATCACCCTAGGTGGCATTTCAAAGATCTTCAGGGGTGCCCCTCACATCGCAGGCCCTGAACTCTAGGACCTTGAGGGCAGAACAGTTTGAAGGGATTGGCCTGAGGCACCTTCCAGGAACTTACCACCCAGGGCTCCCTGGGCTCCCCTTTCCCTGCATTCTGGCTTACAGCAATCTTTGGCTATCCCAGCTGTGGCTCAAGAACCCCAGGTTTGGCTTAAGCTGCCACTTTAGAGGGCACAAGTGATAAAGCTTGGCAGTGTCCACGTAGTGCTAATTCTGCAGGCTCACAATGCAAGAGTTGTGGAGGCATGGCTTCCTCCACCTAGGTTTCCAAAGATGTCGTGGAGAGCTTTAGGGTGCAGGCAGAGACTTACCACCAGCAAAGGGTTGTCACAGAGAGTCTCTACTAGGGTAATGCTTAATAGGGCTATGGGGGCAGTGTCATGCTTGAGATCCAGTAGAGCCACCAGGGTGCGGTACCAGGCTGGTAAAGCCACCGGCACCTGACTCCAATCTGTGAGAGCTGAACTTTGGGCTGTGTTTGGTTGGGGTGGGGCTGCCTTCAGCTTTGGGGGCCCATATCCACCCTAGTATGTCCAGACAGGACATGGAATCAAATATTTTTCTCAAGCCTTAAGATTTGATATTGTTTACCCTGTTGGGTTTCAGACTTACTTGGTGCCTGTAACTCCATTCTTCTTGCCTATTTCTCTTTTGCAGCGGGAATGTCTATCCTATGCACGTTCCATCATCGCACTTTGGAAGCATATCATTTGTTTGATTTCACAGGCTCACAGCTGGATAGGAATTTACTTCAGGATAAATTGTACTTTGAGACTCACCCTTATCTGATTTAGCTGACATTTGATGAGACTATGGACTTAGACTTTCTTTAAAGCTGATGCTGGAACAAGTTAGGACTTTTGGGGGTATTGGGATGGAACAAACATATTTTGTTTATGAGAAAGACATGCATTTTTGTGGGGCTAGAGACAGAACATTGTGAATTAAATATTTGTTCCTTCTATAACCCGTGTTAAAATGTATAATAATTACCAATCTAATGGTGTTGGGAGGTGGGGCCTTTAAGAAGTAATTGGGCTATGAAAGCTCTACCCTAATGAATGGGTTAATGCTGTTATCAAAAGGGCTTTTTGGGAGTGGGCACTCTGTCACCTTTTCACCTTCTGCCCATGTGGTGACACAACAAGAGGGCCCTTGCCAGATGCTTGCACCTTGATTGTGGACTTCTCAACCTCAAGAACTATGAGGAAAAACAAATTATAAGTTACCCAGTCTCAAGTGTCCTGTTATAGCATCACAAATGGACTAAGACAAAATAAGCATGTGCATGTTTCTGTATATGCATTTGTGTGTGTGTGTATGGGGGTCATGCAACTGTGGTATCAGAGGAAAGAACGTGGGACTCAACTATATTTGAGTCCCAGTTCTACCAATTTTCATTTTGAGATTTTTCCATATGGTTCATTTTACAAGTACCTATTCTTGTTTCTTGTATACAATAATCTTCTTTTATTTGATTGTACTAGTTTTACTTATTTAAAAGTTATTTTATGATTTCTATATTATCCCTGTCCCTTCTCTACCATTTATTGAGTTTGCAGTCTTTCATAGAGTTGATACTCCAACATTTAGTAATTTTTGATTGTGCACTCCTAACTGCAATTGCTATACCATGAAAGACTACGGTCTTCACTTCTACAGCACATATTGTGGGAAGTATAAAAACATCTGCTAAGGTTTGCTTGGAGCCACTTACAGGATAAGGAATGGATATTATATCTTGCCAGATGGAAAACTTAGGATCTGGTCTTCTGTGCTTGGGTGCTCCCCATTTTTTCTGACTTTTTACCAGCTACAAGAGGTATCCCCCTAATAATTACACCAAGCTCTGCTCCTTCCTGAATATAGACACCTTTTTTTTTTCTCTCATGCTTAGTCTGGAAGGTGGGGTTATGTGTCTGAATCTTTCTGCTAGGCCTCTAATTGGTCTTGTTTCCAGCTTTCACGACTTCCATATATGGAACACAATTTTCTTGCACACAGATTATGGTCTTCTGAAAGTTTATCTACCTATTTTAAGGATGTCTGTATTTGCTGCTTTTAAAAAGTGTATGTATATATTTTATATAATTTATATGATTGATGTAAGATGAGAATGAAGTATCTGCTCTCTCAACCATTTATCTTGATATCAGAAGTCCTAGCCATGTATCTCAGGTGAATCTCTAAATTTTTTTGAGTCTCATCATCTCTCTGGGGATACGAATAGTCAAAGCAATCCTAAGCAAAAAGAACAAAGCTGGAGGGATCATAGTACCTGAACTTATACTACAAGGCTACAATAACTAAAGCAACATGGTACTGGTACAAAAACAGACACATAGACCAATGGAACAGAATAGATAACCTAGAAATAAAGCCACACAGTTAAAACCATCTGATCTTCAACAAAGTCAACAATAACACACAACGGGGAAAGGACTCTTTTTATTCAATAAATGGTGCTAGGATAACTGGCTAGCCACATGAACAAAAATGAAACTGGACCCTTTTCATATACCTTTTATCATATACAAACATTAACTGAAGATGGATTAAGGACTTAAATATAAGACCTAAAACTACAAAAATCCTACAAGAAAACCTAAGACATTCTGGACATCAGCTTTGGCAAATAATTTATGACTAAGTCCCCAAAAGCAGTTGCAACAAAAACCAAAAATAGACAAATGGGACCTAATTAAACTAAAGAGCTTCTGCACAGCAAAATAAACTATCAATAGAATAAACAACCTACAGAATGAAAGAAAATATTCACAAACTGCATCTGACAAAGGTCTAATAACCAGAATCTATAAAAACCTTAAATAATTCAAGCAAAAAACAAATAACCTCATTAAAAATGGGCAAAGGACATGAATAGACACCTCTCAAAAGAGGACATAACATGTGACCATCAAATATATGAAAAAATACTCAGTATCACTAATCATCAGAGAAATGCAAGTCAAAACCACGATGAAATACCATCTCGCACAAGTCAGAATAGCTCCTATTAAAAAGACAAATAACATGTTGATGAGGTTATGGAGAAAAGGAAATGCTTATACACTGTTGGTGGGGATGCAAATTAGTTCAGCCACTGTGGAAAGCAGTTTGGAAATTTCTCAGATAACTTAAAACAGAGCTACTGTTCAACCCAGCAATCCCATTACTGGGTATACAATGGAAAATAAATTGTTCTGCCATACAGACACATGCATTTATATGTTTATCCCAGCACTCTTTACAATAGCGAAGACATAGAATCAACCCAGATGCCCATCAATGGTGAACAGCATAAAGAAAATATAGTACATACATATACACCATAGAATACCTCACAGCCCCAACAAAGAACAAAATCATGTTCTTTGTAGTAACATGAATGCAGCTGGAGGCCATTATCCTAAATAAATTAATACAGGAACGGAAAACCAAATACTGCACGTTCTCCCTTATAAGTGGGAGCTAAACATTGAGCACACATGGACATAAAGAGGGGGAACAATGGAGACTACTAGAGGAAGGAGGGTAAGTTTGTGGTGAGGGTTCAAAAACTACCTATTGAGTATTATGCTTGCCACCTGGGTTATGGGATCATTCATACACCAAGCATCAGTGACACACAATTTACCCATGCAACGAATCTACATACGTACCCCCAAGTCTATAATAAAAGTTGAAGAAAAATAGACAAATGATCTAAGTAAACATTTATCTAAAGAAGATATACTGATGGCAAGTAAGTCCATGAAGAGATGCCTGACATCATCATGGAAATGCAAATCAAAACCACAATGAGGTATCACTTCACACCCACTAGAATAACTAGAATCAAAAAGTCAGATAATGACAAATGTTGCCAAGGATGTGGAGGAATTTGAGCCTTCATAAACTGCTGGTGGCAATGTAAAATAGTGCAGCCACTTTAGAAAACAGCCTGGCAGTTCCTCAAATGATAAACATAAAGTCACCATAGAACCCAGCAATTTTACTCCTAGGTATATACCCAAGAAAAATGAAAACATATGTCCGCATAGAAACTTATACATGAATGTTTATAGCAGTATTATTCATAACAGCCAAAAGGTGGAAACCACTGAAATGTTCACCTGTGAACAAATGAATTAACAAAACATGGTATATTTATGCAATGGAATATTTTTTTGGCCATTAAAAAAAGGAATGAAGGCCGGGCGCGGTGGCTCAAGCCTGTAATCCCAGCACTTTGGGAGGCCGAGACGGGCGGATCACGAGGTCAGGAGATCGAGACCATCCTGGCTAACACGGTGAAACCCCGTCTCTACTAAAAAAATACAAAAAACTAGCCGGGCGAGGTGGCAGGCGCCTGTAGTCCCAGCTACTCGGGAGGCTGAGGCAGGAGAATGGCGTAAACCCGGGAGGCGGAGTTTGCAGTGAGCTGAGATCTGGCCACTGCACTCCAGCCTGGGTGACAGAGCGAGACTCCTTCTCAAAAAAAAAAAAAAAAAAAAAAAAAAGGAATGAAATACTGATACATGCTACAACATGGATTAACTTTCAAAATGTTATGGTGATGAAAGAAGCCAGTCGCAAAAGACCGTATATTGTGTGACTCCATTCATGTAAAAGCAGAGGAGAGGCAGTCTATAGAGATGGAAAGTAGATTAGTGGTTGCCTAGAGCCAGGGGAGTGGAGAATGGAATATGAGAGTGACAGCTCAAGGATATAGAAGTTATTATTTTTTTGAGGTGATGAAAATATTCTAAAATTGAATCTGGTGATGGTTGCACATATCTGTGAATGTAATAAAAACCATTGAATTGTACACTTTAAATTAGTGAATCAGATAGTGTATGAACTATATCTCAATAAAGCTGTTTTCTTAAGAAAACTTTAAAAATAAATAAAATTAGGATAATAATACATATTGTTAAGATGATTAAATTAATGCATAACATTTTAGGAACTAATGTTAATTTTTATATTAATAGGAAGGATTAAAGGACTGGAGGGCATCATAAACATGAAGAAAAATGTGGGAGAGTATGATAATTGAAAGAAGAAGAGTTTGTGGTCAAAGGGAGAGATTAAAGATGTGCAACTTCTGGTATTTACAGTATGTTGAGCCAAAGTATACGATCAGTCTTTGACACTCTTTTAATGTCTAAGCTGCTTTCTCTTATTGTTGTAATAAGAGCCCTTACCCTTTTATTTGCATTCTGAATCAGAAGATAACGTTTTTCATATTTTAATTATATGATGTTTGTAGATTCTCAATTCAACGAGATCTCTAAGAGGGGAGAAAATATTTCTATAACTTTTGGAAGTATCAAGACAAGAAAAGATTAATTGTGGTTGAAAATTCCTTGTGGTGATAAATCTAAGATTTTATGGAAAATAATAACATTTAAAGGAAAAGATAAGAGAAACCTGAAAAGAGATGAGCGAATAAGAAAAGGGATATTGAAAAGATTAGTAATCAGCATTTGAATAATGTTTTATATCTTTCTGAATAAAGAAAATAAAAATTATGGTTATAAACCTGAGCAGTAATGATGGGAGTTTTAAAAAAGTTACTTAAAAATATTTTTTATATTGGGATGATTTCAAGCTGACCAAGAGCAATTATGTAGTTTTAGTTACCACCTAAATGCAATTGTGTAGCAGTGGGAATCTACTTTTTCACTAATAGCATTTTGGTAAAAGATCATAAAGATGATTGATATTTGATGCCATTCTGAGATTAAGATAATTAATGGTATTAAGCAGCCAAGCTCTCCTATTTAATCCCGTTTTTAATACATATTGTCTTATCGTCCAGTCTAATGGAATATATGCCTTCTTAGCAACCTCATTGTTGTCTATAGACTGTGCCCCAGGTCGTTCTCTCTGTATTATGTTGTTTGATTTCTGTATTATGAGGTTGGCAAGGAAAGATCCTGAGTGGATCTCAAATTGACACAAATAATAGGGAATCGTCTGTACATATGTAATGCAAAAACTGTACAGATTCAAGTTTTTATAAAAGATTTGTTTGACAAGGCACTTCTTGTTGTATAAGACATACAAAGAAGAAAAATCTTTGCTACAGAAATGTATGAGAGCTCCATGGCAGCAACTGAAAACAAGATGCTGCATTTGGTCATACAATTAAGCACCACTATTATTTTCTATTTTCATTTAAGTATTTAGAACTAATCTATTTTTATTCTATCTATTACAGACATTTTAACAAATAAAACTGGATACAACATGGAAAGATCAATTTTCCATGAATTAATTTTATATGCTATATTTGTACCTTAGTAAAATCTCCTTTATTCTCATCTTAATGGGGAAAATTGCTTTTATATATTAAACAATAACAAGTATCTTAGATAAACACTTACCTCTTTTAGTTTAAGAACTGTTTTTCTTTTCATGTGACTATATAACTTCGTTATTCATTCATCTCAAATATTTATCTACCTACAAATATTAACCTACTTCATAAACAAAAAGTTGAAAAAGTCTTCCTCCAATTTCTTCCTGCAGATTTGTGAGCATGAACTTGACATTAAATGTTTAGATATTTTTGTATGTTAGAAAATGACTTTTGTACTTTAGGTTGCTATAGTACTTTTGTGAGCAATGAGATGATAAAGAGATTCCCAGAAAGCTTGATTATGTTTTATGCATTTTAGCATAAGAATTGGCTCTTAAAACTAGAATTATTTTGTGGTTATCATTTAGAAATATTTACAATGTGAATATTTATTGATTACTGTAATCACATTACACAAAGAATCGATTTTGTTGACACACATTCCAGACATTTATACATAATACCCATTTTATCTTACTTAGAGATGATTTGTTAGGTTAAAAAAAACTCAAAAACAAAAGTAGAGAGATAAATGCTTAATAATGATTATACTCTAAAAATGCTAAAATATCTAATATAAGGGTTATCTTAAATGAGTTTTCATAAAATCTTTCCCTAGGTAATGAATATTTTATTAAATTGCAAAAATGTCTGGTCTTTAATACATGTCTTTTATTTTTACAGTCATCATGACTGATGTGTTAACATTAATCATATATTCCACAGCTTTACAGAGTTGACTTCTAATTAGGCTATTGCCATCATCTTTGCTAAAACAGCTGGAATATATGAATTTAGTCTAATTGGGCTAAACCTGATCTGGGTTGACCAAGACTCCTGCATATATTCAAAACAGGAAATTAATTTTCAAGCATGCACCATATTTTTTGTTAGTGTGTGGCAACATACAAAGTTACATAAAATTTTTAAAAAGTGTAATACACAAAAAGCTTTAAGAAGGAGGCAGAGCAAGAACAGCCAAATAGAAGCCTCTACCAATTGTCCTCACCACGGGAGCACCAAATTTGACAACTATCTGCACAAAAAAAGCACCTTCACAAGAACCAAGAATCTGGTGAGCGATCGTGGTCACTGTACCTGATTGTAACTTCATATCACTGAAAGAGGCAATGAAGCGGTTAGGAAAGACAGCCTTGAATTTCCAACATGACCTCTGCCCAATCCCCTCCCAGTGGCCATGTGGCAGGGAGAGAGAATCTGTACTTTTGGGAGAGGAAGAGCACAGCAATTAAGAAACTTTGCATTGGAATGCAGTGCTGCTAACACTTGGTAGAACTCAGCTGGCACTCATGGAGGGAGCATTTAGACCAGTGTTAGTCAACGGGCAATCACCCATTCCAGTGGTCAGAACCCGAATTTTATCAAGCCATTGTGGGCTAAAGTGCTCTGGGGATCTGAAAAAAAAAAACTCGAAAGCCTGCCTAGGCCACAAGGACTGCAACTGCTAGGCAAATACTAGTGCTGTGCTGGGCTCAGAGTCAGTGGACTGTGGGGGATTGGGGTGGGGAATGACCTAGAGAGAAACCAGCCAGGGCAGCTAAGGGAGTGCTAGTATCACCCCTTTTCCAACTCCAGAAGTAGAGTTCATGGTTCTGAAAGAGACCCTTTCCTTTCACTTGGGGAGAGGAGAGGGAAGAATAAAGCGTACAATGTCTTGCAACTTGGATACCAGCTCAAACACAGTAGGATAGGACACCAAGCAGGGTTGTGAGGCCCCTACTTCAGGCCCACCCTAGCTCTCAGACATTTCCAGACACACCCTGGGCCAGAAGGGAACCCATTACCTTGAAGGGAAGGACCCACACCTGGCATGATTCGTGATCTGCTGAGTAAAGAGCCCTTGGCTCTGAATAATCATCAGCAACAACTAGGTAGTACACACTGTGGGCCTTGAGTGAGACTCTGAGATGTGCTGGCTTCAGATGTGACCCAGCACGTTCACAGTTGTGATAACTATGGGGAGAGACTACTGCTTGAGAAAAGAAGGAAGAGTAAAGGGGATTTTGTCTTGAGTTTAGGTACCAGCTCAGCCTTAGTTGAGAATACCACAAAGTGGGCTCTTGGGATCCTCAGTTCCTGGCCTTGGCTTTTGGATGTCATCTCTGAACCTACCCTGGGCCAGAGGGGAGCCCACTGGCCTGAAAGGTGAGTCCCATGCCTGGCGGCATTCACCACAAGCTGACTGAAGAGCCCTTGGGTTTAAAGCGAACATCAGCAGTAGCCTGGCAGTACTCCCTGTGGGCCTGTGGTGATAGTAGACATGGAGAGAGACTCCTCTTCATGGGGAAAGGGGAGGAAAGAGTGGGAAGGACTTTGTCTTGTGGCTTGGGTGCCAGCTGAACTGTGGTAGAATGGAGCACCAGATAGATTTCTAAGGTTACTGACTTCAGGCCATGACTCCCTGCCAGCATCTCTGGACCTGCCCAGGTCCTAGGGGGAACTTTTCACCCTTAATGGAGGGACATAAGCCTGGGTGACTTCACCATCTGCTGATTGTAGAGCTCTAGGGCCTTGAGTAAACATAGGCGGGAGCCAAGGAGTGGTTACAGTGGACCTTGGGAAAGACCCAGTGCTGTGCTGGCTTCATATTTGACCCAGTGCAGTCCCAATGGTGGTGGCCACAAGGGTGTTTGTATTACCCTTTCCCCAGCTCTAGCAGCTCAGCACAGAGAGAGGGGGAATCTGTTTGAGAGACAGCAAGGGAAGAGAACAAGAGCGTCTGCTTGGTAATCCAGAGAATTCTTCCAGATCATATCCAAGATACCAAGGCAGTACTTTTATGAGTCTGCAAGAACCACAGCATTACTGGGCTTGGGGTACCCCTTTATGCAAATATGGCTGCAGTGACCAAAAACTTAGATCACAACACTCAAGTCTCTTCAAATAACTGGAAAGCCTGCCCAGGAAGGATGGGTTCAAACAAGTCCTGATTTGAAGACTACAAGAAATACATCACTTTTAAATGTCCAGACATTAACAAACATCCACAAGCATCAAAACCATCCAAGAAAATGTGACCTCACCAGATGAACTAGACATGGCACCAGGGTCCAATCTTAGAGAGATAGAGATATGTGACCTTTCAGATGGAGTTCAGAATAGCTGTTTTGAGGAAACTCAAAGAAATTCAGGATAATACTGAGAAGAAACTCAGAATCCTTCAGATAAATTTAACAAGGAAATTGAAATAATTAAAAAGTATGAAGCAGAATGGAGTTAAAAAATGCAGTTGACATAGTGAAGAATGCATCATAGCAGAACTGATCAAGCAGGAGAAAGCATTAGTGAGCTTGAAGACAGACTATTTGAAAATATACAATCAGAGGAGACAAAAGGAAGAAGAACAAAAAAGAACGAAACATGCCTACAAGATCTAGGAAATAGCTTCAGAAGGGCAAATCTAAACGTTATTGGCCTTAAAGAGGAAATAGAGAGAAAGACATAGAGTGGCTGAATAGATGAAAAAAACAAGACCCAGTGATCTCTTGCCTACAAGAAATGCACTTGATTTATAAAGACGCATGAAGACTGAAAATAGGGGGATGAAAAAAGATATTCCATGCCAATGGAAACCAAAAAAGAGCAGGAGTAGCTATACTTAGACAAAATAGATTTCAAGACAAAACTATAAAAGAGACAGAGTGTTATTATTATGTAATGATAAAGTGACAAATTCAGCAAGAGGATATAACAATCATAAGTATTATATGCATCCAACACTGGAGCACCCAAATATACAAAGCAAATATTGTTAAAGCTAAAGCAGGAGATAGACCCCACTATAATAATACCTGGAGACTTCAACTACTTTCAGCACTGGACAGATCTTACAGACAGAAAATCAACAAAGAAACATCAGACTTAATCTAAAGTATAGACTGAATGGACCTAATAGATAGTTACAGAACATTTTATTCAACGGCTGCAGAATATACATTCTTCTCCTCAGCACATGGATCAATGTCAATGATAAACCATATGTTAGGCCATAGAACAAGTCTTAAAAATTCAAAAAAATTGAAATAGTATCAAGTGTCTTCTCTGACCACATGGAATAAAACTAGAAATCAATAACAATTAATTTTGAAAACTATATAAACACATGAAATATAATATGTTCCTGAATGACCAGTTTGTCAATGAAGAGATTAAGAAGAAAATTGAAAATTTTCTTGAAAGAAATGAAAATGGAAACATGACATACTCAAAACTATGAGATATAGTGAAAGCAGTACTAAGGGGGAAGTTTATAGCAGTAAGTGGTTACATCAAAAAGGAAGAAAAACTTTAACAACCTAATGATTCATCTTAACAAACTAGAAAAGCAAGAGCAAACAAAACCCAAAGTTAGTAGAAGAAAAGAAATAATAGCTCTGAGCAGAAATAAATGAAATGGAAACAAAGCAATACAAAAGATAGCAAAACAAAAAGTTGGTTTTCTGAAAAGATAAACAAAATCGACAAACCTTTAGTTAGACTAAGAAAGAGAGACACCCCAAATAAATACAATGAAAAATACATACATAAATACAGATGAAAATGGATACATTACAACTGATACCGCAGAAATTAAAAGGATCATTATGGCCACTATGAGCAAATATATGCAAATAAATTGGAAATGCTAGAAGAAATGAACAAATTCCTAGACACATAAAACCTACCAAGATTGAACCAAGAAGACATGTACCACTTGAATAATCAAATAACAAGTAATAAGATTGAAGCTGTAATTAAAACAAATCTCCCAGCAAAGAAAATTCTGGGACTCAAAGGCTTCACTGCTGAATAATACTAAACATTTAAAGAAGAAGTAATATTAATCCTACTAAACTATTCCAAAAAAATAGAGGGAGGAATACTTTTGAACTCATTATATGAAGCTCGTATTACCCTGTTGAAACCAAACAAAGATATTTTGAAACAAAGAAAACTACAAGCCAATATCCCTGATGAACATCAATGCAAAAGTCCTCAACAAGATACTAGCAAACTGAATTCAGCAACTAAAAAGATCACCAATTAAAAAGATCATTAATCATGACCAAGGGAGATTTATCCCAGGGATGCAAAGATGGTTCAACATACAAAAATCAATGTGATACAGCATATAACAGAATGAAGGACAAAAACTATGTGATCATTTCAATTGATATTGAGAAAGCATTTGATTAAATTCAACATCCATTAATGATAAAAAGCCTCAAAAACTGGGTATATAAGGAATGTACCTCAAAGTAATAAAAGCTGTCACAGACCCACAGCTAATATTATACTGACTGAGGGAAAACTGAAAGACTTTCTGCTAAGATCTGGAACATGACAAGGATGCCCATGTTTACCACTGTGATTCAACTGGAAGTCCTCGATAGAGCAGTCAGACATGGGAAAGAAATAAATGATATCCAAATTGTAAAGGAAAAAGCAAAATTATCCTTGTTTCCAGATGATATGATCTTATATTTGGAAAAACCTAAAGACTTGACCAAAAAAACTCTTAGAACTGATAAACAAATTCAATCAAGTTGCAGGATACAAAATCAATGTACCAAAATCAGTAGTATTTCTATATGCCAACAGTGAACAATCTGAAAAAGAAATAAAGTAGTACAATTTACAATAGCTACAAAACAAAACAAAACAAACAAACAAACAAAAAACATAGGAATTAACTTAACCAAAGAAGTGAAAGATCACTACGGATATGGTCTAGCTCTGTGTGCTCACCCAAATTTCACCTTGAATTGTAATTCCCATAATCCCTACATGTCAAGGGCAGGACCAGGTGGAGGTAATTGGAAGATGGGGGTGGTTTCCCCTATGCTGTTTTTGTGATAGTGAGTGAGTCTCACAAGATCTGATGGTTTTAAAACCACCTGGCATTTCCCCTGCTTTTACTCACTCCGTTCCACTTCCCTGTGAAGAAGGTGCCTGCTTATCCTTTGTCTTCCACCATGATTGTAAGTTTTCTGAGGTCTCCCCAGTGATGTGGAACTGTGAGTCAATTAAATCTCTTTCCTTTATAAAGTACCCAGTTTGGGGTATTTCTTCATAGCAGTGTGAGAATGGACTAATGCAGCTACAAAGAAAACTATAAAACATTGATGCAAGAAATTGAAGAGGACACACACAAAAAATGGAAAGATACTCATTTTAATAGATTAGAAGAATCAAAATTGTTAAAATGTTCATACCAACCAAAGAAATCTGCAGATTCAGTGAAATCCCTATCAAAATACCAATGACATTTTTCACAGAAATAGAAAAAACATTCTAAAATTTACATGGAACCACAAACACTATCCTGAGCAAAGAGAACAAAACTGGAGGAATCACATTACTTGACTTCAAATTATTCTACAGAGCTATAGTAACCAAAACAGCATGGTGCTGTTTTGTGATACCATCTCACCCCAGTTAAAATGGCTTTTATCCAAAAGACAGGTAATAACAGATGCTAGTGAGGATGTAGAGAAAAGGGAACTCTTGTACACTGTTAATGGGAATGTAAATTAGTACAACCACTATGGAGAACAGTTTGGAGATTCCTTGAAAAAGTCCAAAAATAGACTACCATATGATCCAGTAATCCCACTGCTAGGCATGCATCAAAAAGAAAAAAAAAAAATCAGTATATCAAAGATATAGCTGCACTCCCATGTTTATTGTGGCACTATTTACAATACCTAAGATTTGAAAGCAACTAAAGTGTCCATCAACAGATGAATGGATAAAGAAAATGTGATATATATACACAAAGGAGTACTATTCAGCCATAAAGTAGAAGGAAATCCTGTCATTTGCAACAACATGGACAAAACTGGAAGTCACTGTGTTAAGTGAAACAAGCTAGGCATAGAAAGACAAACTTTGCATGTACTCCCTTATTTGTTGGAGCTAAAGATGAAAACAGTTGAACTCATGGGCACCGAGAGTAGAATGATGGTTACCAGAGGCTGGGAAATGAGTGAGGCAGGGGGAAGGGAGAATGGTTAGTGGGTACAAAAAATAGAATTAATAAAATTTAGTATTTGATAAAACAACTGGGTGACTATATTCAATCATAATTTAACTGTACATTTTAAAATAATTTAAGGTGTATAATTTGATTCTAACACAAAGGATAAATGTTTGAGGTGTCGAATGCCTCCTTTACCCTGATGTAATGATTACACATTGTATACCTGTATCAAAATATCCCATATACCCCATAAATATATATACCAACTATTTACCCCAATAATTAAAACGCTTTAAAATAAAGGTAGACACACAGGGCATTTATTTTCTATTTACTAGATTAGAATACCTTTTTTTCTAATCCTTAACACTTAATAGCATACACAAAAAAATAGCACTTAAAAATGCAAGTATGATTGTTATACATTCCATCCTCTAACAAAATAAAGTTTATTAAAATTACTGTTTGGTGATTTCCTTTCATCCATATCTGCCAAACTGGAAAGTGTAAAGAGAAGAAGAATGTGGTTTGTGGGAGTCAATGTTAAAAAAAAGCTGCAAATAGTCTAGTGACAATAATTAATTAAGTGGATATTCATAATAACATAACATTTAGTGAATATTTACAGAAGTCTTAAATATGCCAGACACTGTTCTAGGTACTTAGAATTCAGCAGTGGACATATATATTGCTTTTAGCCCATGGTATATATTGCTTTTAGCCCATGGTAACACACAACAAATATGTTTTATTTTTCTATGGATCAATTGACAACAGAGAATTAGTTTGTGACTCAATAAAAGGGTCAACTTGACACTAGAGTTGTTGCCACATATAATGGACTTCTTCCAGAAGTATAGAGTTTTCCATTGCTAGTAGAGTTGAAAGATTGATTAGACAGTCAATTGGCTAGACTGTTAGAGAAAGGATTCAGTCACCACATGGGCTGTTTGATGAGCTGCTCTTTTCAACTTTGAGACTCCATGATTCCTTCACATTGAAGGTTGTGGGGACAGAGCAAATTACCAAAGAACAATACAAATGCTTTCAGAAACTTTCATTCACGCATTTAAAGAATATTTACTTAGTACAGTTGGCACTCCATGTCCTTGGATTCTGCATCTGCAGATTCAACCATTAGAAGTTTGAAATTATTCAGAGAAAACAACAACAAACAAACAAATACAAATAAAAATGCTAATTAACTATACAGCACTGACACAGTATTAGGTATTATAAGTAATCTATTAAAGTATAGATATTATAAGTAACCTAGACATGACTTAAACTATATGAGAGGATGTACATAGGTTATATACAAATATAGAAGCTATTTTATATGATGGACTTGAACATCTGTAGAATTTGGCATCTGAAGGGGTCCTGGAACCAATCCCCTGAGAACACCAAGGATTGCCTAACTTACTGTATGTCAGGCACTGTTCCAACCCTTAGGTATCTTGCTTTTACAATGGGAATGATGGTTATTGGCATATAAGCCTTTTATTTGATTCATCTAGTTTCAAAGAACTATATTTGGCCATCAAAATATACCCAATTATATAATCTAGAAAGTCAACCCAAATTTAGTAAGAATTTGTTAACAAATTTAACAAGACAGATAATGTGCTTCTCTTTCAATGACCTTTTGTATTGAATTTCATAGAGATTTGTGGCCATTTCTGTACTTGGGACAACAGATTGACCTTTTCCTTTTCTGTCCATTTAAAGTGATTTATTAACTATGCTGCAAAAAGATGATGCAGAAGGGCTGCCCCAAAAGGCTATATTTTGTGCTTATTTTCAATTTGGTGTTATTAGCCATATGCCATATAACCTTTTTAGATAAGAGAAGCTATGCCTGGCACACTGATTCTGATTTTCTTATAGTCTTTCTGTTTTAACTCTAGACCAAGGGAAATGATTTATAGTGAGATGGAAAAAGTAACAGGGGATGTTCCTAAGTGCCTTAACAACACTCATCTGGCTATTCTTTCTTGTTTTCCTTCATAGACTCCTCTCTCCCTACTTTTTCATTAAAATGAAGGTATTTCTTACAATTCTGTCTAGCTCTTCTATTGTGTTATTCCTCCTTGCAATGTCATTCATGTGTAATCTTAGCCCAGGTCTAGAATCTATCACTATTAAAAATTTTGGTAGCTCTAAACACTGTATTTCCAAGCAACACTACTTTTCTATGTTTTAGATCAGTATATCCATCAATCTAGGCTAATTAAAATTTTGAATTGTATTATAACTTGTTTAACCATTTTCTTTTTATCTATAAAATTAATTTTGACAACTGTAAGTGACTTTTAGCAATTTCTCTAGTTTTAAGAAAATCTGCATAATCACTGTTATATTTGGTTTATTTGAACTATGTTAGTGAGGTGATAATAAGCTGATTATCACTATGGTAAAATTAACCTCTTATCTCAATACAGATTGCAATTTCAGTGAATAATCACATTTTTTTTTTTACAATGAATCTTCACCAGAACTCTCTTCATCTAATTCACAAGATGGAATGGTTTGTTGTGAGACTTAAATTCTTAAAATATCCATAACAATAGATCCTCACTTGTTTGAGTTTTTAATAAAATGATAACAGATTTACAGATTTTGACTTTTGTTAGTTTTAGGAAAGATGAATTAAAGAATTTGCAGATGAGACTTATAATTCTTTTTGTTCAATGGAGTCCAAGAGGAAGAATAATAAAGAGTACCATGCACTTCATTTATTTGCTGTAGATAAAAATCCCTAAATCAATGGAAAGGACTTATGTTGCTATACAACCCATGTAGAAATGTATTCATTTGTGACTGGGCATGGTGGCACATGCCTGTAATCCCAGCACTTGGGGAGGCCGAGGTGGGTGGATCACCTGAGCTCAGGAGTTCGAGACCAACCTGACCAACATGATGAAATTCCATCTCTACTAAATTAAAAAAAAAAAAAAATTAGCCAGGTGTAGAGGCTTATGCCTGTAATCCCAGCTACTTGGGAGGCTGAGGCAGGAGAATCGCTTGAACCTGGGAGGCGGAGGTTGCAGTGAGCCAAGATTGCACCATTGCACTCCAGCCTGGGTAAAAAGAGTGAAACTGTCTAAAAAAAAAAAAAATCATTTATGCAGTCATTTACTTGATAAACATTTAAAAGGTATATGCCTAAGACTAGGTGGGATGAACTATGTTAACATAAGACATAATTCTTATGGAATTTATGGCCATAACTGCATCTTTAATATTGAGATGTTTACTAGAGTTTTTCCATCCAATCATAGAATCTTGGATCCAGTAGGTAATGCAAATGTCTTATAATAAAAACTTTTGAAATGTAATAAATTACCTTGGATGACTAAACTATCTAGATGGATGGACCTTACACTGAATTTTCTTTGAAACTAGCAGCATTCTAATAGAGTTTCAATTAATTTGACAAGGCTACTTTGAGTAATAGCCATTAAAAGGTAGTATGAAATGTGGCATGATTACATTTAAAAAAATTAATAGCCCTTACTTTTAGAGCACTTTTGGGTTTATAGAAAAATTATACAGATAATACAGAGAGTTCTTATATACCCCCTCTTCCATATTCCTCCCCACAATTTACCTAATTATTAACATCTTGGTATGGCATATGTGTTATAATTAATCAATATTGTTACTTTATTATTAACTAAGGTTCATAATTTACATGAGGATTCACTCTTTGTGTTGTATAGTTTTAGGAATTTTGACAAATGCATAATGTCATGCATCCACCATTAGAGTATCATACACAATGGTTTCACTTGCTTAAAAATCCTTTGTGCACCACCTCTTCATCATTCCCTACCTCCCTTTCTTTCTTCCCCTTGAGTTTCTGGTTTTAAGAGTTCTAGGTATATTTTGGATAACAGTCCTTTATTAGATACGTGTTTTGCAGATATTTTCTCCCAGTCTGTGTCTTCTTGTTTCATTCTATTAACAATGTCTTTTGCAGAGTAGAAGTATTTATTTATTTATTTATTTATTTAGAGACAGAGTCTAGCTCTGTCACCCAGGCTGGAGTGCAGTGGTGCCATCTTTGATCACTGCAACCTCCACCTCTTGGGTTCAAGTGATTCTTGTGTCTCAGCATCCTGAGTAGCTGGGACTACAGGCATGTGGCACCATGCCTGGCTAATTTTTGTATTTTTAGCACAGATGGGGTTTCACCATATTGGCCAGGCTGGTCTTGAGCTACTGACCTCAAGTGATCTGCCTGCCTTGGCTTCCCAAAGTGAGCTGAGATTACAGGCATGAGCCACCACACCCAACAGAAGCTTTTAATTTTAATGAAGTCCAACTTACTACTTTTTCCTTTTATGAGTCATACCTTTGGTGTTTTACCTAAAAAGTCATCACCAAACCCAGGGTGACCTAGATTTTCTACATTTTTTTTTTCCCTAGAAGTTGTATAGTTTTAATTTTACAATTAGGCTTATGAAACCATTTGAATTAATTTTCATGAAGGGTATAAAGTCTGTGTCTAGATTCTTTTTTTTTTTTTTTTTTTTTTTTTTGCACGTAGATGTTCAGTTGTTGCAGCATCATTTGTTGAAAATATTCTTTCTCAATTGAATTGCCTTTGTTCCTTTGTCAAAGATCAGCTGAGTATACTTGTGCGGGTCTATTTCTGAGCTCTCTATTCATTGATCTTTCTGTTTATTCTTTTTCCACCACAACACTGTTCTGATTATTATAGCTTCATAGTAAATCTTCAAGTTGTGTGGTGTCAGTTCTCTTGACTTCATTCTTCTGCTTCAGCATTGCACTAACTAATCTGGGTCTATTGCCTTTTCATATAAACTTTAGAATCTCTTCATAATCAATTCTTAGAATAACTTGCTGGGATTTTGGTTGAGATTTTGTTGACACTTTAGATCAAGCTGGGAAGAACTGATGTCTTGAAAATATTGAGTCTTCCTATCCATAAACATGGAATAACTCCATTTATTTAAATCTTCTTTCATCAGAGGTTTGTAGTTTTGCTACTACAGATTTGTATATATTTTGTTAGGTTTATGCTTAAGTATTTCTTCTCTCACTCTTCAGTGTTAATGTAAATGGTGTTGTGTTTCTAGATTCAAATTTCAATTGTTCATTGATGGTATAGGAAAGTAATTGACTTTTGTATATTAACTTTGTATCCTGAAACCTTCTACAATCACTTATTAGTTTCTGTAGTTTTTTTTGGTGTTGATTCTTTGGAATTTTCTACCTAAACGTTTATGTTATCCATGGGCAAAGACAGTTTTATTTATTCTACTCAATCTTATGCCTTTTATTTCTTTATCTTGTCCTGTTTTATCAGCTAGGATTTTCAGTGTAATGTTGAATAGGAGTGAAAGAACATAGTTACTTTTTTAAAAGAAAATATTTTACGAATTTGATAGTAGAATTAGGCAATTTAATCCCATGTTAAATAAGAATATAAAATTTTGATTAGTAGGGTAGCTGAGCTTCTTATAAAATAATAAATTGCTGAGAAAACCAATTTAAATTCTCCTGGAAACAGTGATTTCTGACTGATATATGGATCAAAGGGAGATTTTCTCTTCTATTTAATACTTAAGTCAGTGTGCAGGGAGTACAGAAAACAATTGAATAAGGAACCCTTCTTATATTAAATACAAGGTACCCAGAGGAATAAAAAAATCAATAAACATGCACACATACACACAAGACACATCAGGGAGCATATGAAACATATAAAATATTTTCTTATTCCTAATTCAATTTAATAATAACAACTAATTTTAAAAATCAGACCTTTAGTGACTTTTATGGAGAGACATAGCGGGTGAAAGGAAAGAATTTTTTTAGCATCATTATAGACTACCAGATACCTTTAAGATTTTTTTTAACGGAAAAACAGAAGAGATAAGGAAGAATAGAAACAGAAAGGATGACACAGCCACATGTTCACAAGACAAAGAAATGCAAACACACATACTCACTTCATACTGGAGTTGCAAATGTGAACTAGCACAGCTAAAAAGGAGAGACAGTTATAGGGACTCACAGAATCACTATGTAGGAGGCATTCATATGGATGAAGAGACAGGATAACAAGCACCTGCGGAATAAAACACACACACACACACACACACACACACACACACACTCTGTAAAGCTCCATTCAAAATTCAAATGCATATAATCTGCAGAAAAACAAAGATATCTTCATTTTAAAGTGGATATCCCTGACACATTTTAAAGTGGATATCCCTGTTACCATTTTGTTTTATAGATGGTTTGATTCTAAATTCATTTGGAAACATAGATGATACGAAATGTTAATTTTTGAAAAGACAGCCCAAATTAAGGCCTCTGGAGAGTTTTAAATGCCTTGAAACAAAACAGGAGTTGGAGTACGGGAGCAGGGAAATGGAGCCATTCAAGATGGGGTAATATCCCCATCTTGTGGTATATCAGAATATTGACTCTTCTTTTCAACACTATTCTGATTTAACATAGTTGTGTGTAAAAACATATCTAACTTGATTATGGGAACAAGGGAGACTAATTACACAGGAAATTGAATCTGCAATTTCTCAACCTATTAAATTGTTCATCAATGCTGAACTAATACAAGAGTTACATTAATAAGCGGCAGGTGCAATTACTTAGCAGATGGCTGTTCAGTGTTCACCTTAATGTTACCAGACTCAGCAAACACAGAGATGACCCACATTTGTATCTATCCGTTCTACAATATATTGTCTAGAGGTTTCATTTTTTATTTTATTTTATTATTGTTATTTTTGAGACGGAGTCTCTCTCTGTTGCCCAGGCTTGAGTGCAGTGGCATGATCTCGACTCACTGCAAGCTCCGCCTCCCGGGTTCACGCAATTCTCCCGCCTCAGCCTCCCGAATAGCTGGGACATGCCCACCACCACGCCTGGCTAATTTTTTTGTGTTTTTAGTAGAGACGGGGTTTCACCGTGTTAACCAGGATGGTCTCGATCTCCTAACCTCGTGATCAGCCCGCCTCCGCCTCCCAAAGTGTTGGGATTACAGGCGTGAGCCACCGCACCTGGCTGAGGTTTCATTTTTTTAAAATGACAAACACTCTTGTTACTTGTTACTTTCTTGCACTTTTCTTTCTTTCTCCTTCCTTCCTTCCTTTCCCTCCCTCCCTTCCTCCCTTCCTCCCTTCCTTCCTTTCTTCCTTCCTATCTCGGCTCATTGCAACCTCTGCCTCCTTGGTTCAAGCGATTCTCCTGACTCAGTAGCAAGGATTACAGGTGCCCACCACTGCGCCCAGCTAACTTTTTGTATTTTTAGTAGAGAGGGGGTTTCACCATATTGGTCAGGCTGGCCTCCAACTCCTGACCTCAAATGATTCACCTGCTTAGGCCTCCCAAAGTGCTGGGATTACAGGCATGAGCCACCGCGCCTGGCTATTGCCTTGCAGTTTCTAATAACAACAAAAAGTGAAGACCACTGCCACCACCAAAAAAAATGCTTGCTTTGCTATAATCCTTTTCCTCAGACTGAGACCCTCTGGCCTATTTAAAATATGGGTAATGGCTCTAAAAATGCTTGCTTAGGATGCAAATGTATTCTCTATTTTGTCTTCTTTGACATTTTTATGTGGTTTTGATTCTTTAGCACATGAAGTTTTGTTTTTAATCAATCCATGATTTGTCCCTAAGTTGTTCTGATGGGAATATGAGAATACATACAAGGAATATGAGACACAGCTCCTAACGACAACATACTTATGGTCTAGTTGAAGACACAGACATACCTATAAGAATTACAATTTATAAACAAAACAGTGCCCAAGTGATTTTGAAATGCCACATCACATTTTGTAGTTTTTTCCATCTTCTGCTTTAGTCACTCAATTCACTTAATAACTCTTTGAGGAGGGATCCACTGGGCATTTACTATTTTCATGATATTGTACTAGGAGCCGTGAAGAATACCAAATAAAAGGTGCAGGGAAATATTAAAGCCTTTATAATCTAGTTTGGGTGACTAACCACAAAAATTTTTGGTGCCTACACCTATGTATAATACATTGACATAAATGGAAAGTGTGGGAGTTTTGGGTCTTAATTGGTAGGTCTCTCATTCATATATTAAACATGTTTCTAAATATAAAGATAAAGAAAATTTAGAAATGACAAAATAAAAGTCTGTAACACTGCTTCATTAAGCCAAGTATTTACTATTTTGATGTACAATAGATTTTTCCCCTCATCTCAGGGTTTAGAGTTCTTAAGAACCACTGTGTAGGAGACCATAACTGAAGCACATAGACCATATTTAGAAATTAGGACAGGATAACCAAGATGATTCTTTTTAAAAATGTAGTTAGAAAATATTTAGGAATAACTCTCATGAAAATATTCAAGTCTTTCTTGAAGAAAACTACAAAATAAGTAGAAGAAGAATAAGAAGAATCTTGATTAAGTGGACGTTCTTGGGTGTGAAATATTAATATTGTAAATAAGTAAATTCTCCTCAGGTTAATACACAAATATGATGTAATTCCCATTGAAATCCCAACTTTGCAAAGTGACTCTGAAGTTAATTTTAGTAATTAAATTTTAGAGAAGAGCTAAACCTTTTTTTCTGAGGAAAATAAAGAAAGAAGATGAGTAAAGACAAACACAATTAAAATTAAAATCACCTGATATTGGCAGAGGACGAAAAAGACAGTTCAACGAGATTAGAAAACTCATAAAAAATTATACATAAGAATTTCATATATGATGAGAATATTCTAAATTAGTGAGAAAAGAATGAGTTTGATACAAACTAATTTTGTAACAATTGATCTATCATTAAAAAAAAATTTAGATTCTTACCCTATTCCATATACCATCCAATTTCCAGATGGATCAATATTTTAGCTATTAAAAATTGAAATAATAAAATTAATAGAAGAAAATAAATGGTTACATAATCTTAGAAAGGTAGATTTTCCAAGTATGACATCAGAGACAGAAACCAGTAAGCAAAATTTGGTTGATTTTATTGCATACTTATTAATATTGATTGAATAAATCAATGTTAAACTACGGATCTTTTAAAAAAGGAATAAATGATGAAACCGTGTCAGCATATATAGGAAGGCAATATATTTTTAACATCTTTCATATAAAATAAATCTTATAAATCTATAAGAAAGTGACAAATATATGAAAAGTGGAAAGAGAATGCCTAATTTAGAAAAAAAGCAACAGAGTAACACAATGTCTCAAGAAAAAAAAGAGAAAAACAAAAACAACTCAGAGAAAAGGAAAGAACAATGACCAAAAACAGCACCAGGCAATAAAAAAATAAGTCAAACAATTGGCTTACAATATAAAAAATTCAACTTTTCAAGTAATCACAGATAGCACATTATATATGAATTATGTGAAAAGAGTTAGATTCCATATTTTATGTATCAAATTATAAAACATTAAAAATCAAGTAAAACCCTATATTGGCAAAAGTGCTTAAATAAGAGGAGGGTAAATTGGATGAAGCTTGCTTGAAAGGATTTTAGCATATGCATTTTTTAAATTAGAAATTTACAGCTAATAGAAGATAAGAAATAACCCAAATCGCAGCTGAACTGGAAGAGAATGAGACAAAAAAAAAAAAAAAAAAATTCAAAAGATGAGTGAATCCAGGAGCTGGATTTTTGAAAAAATTGATAAAATAGACTGCTAGCTAGACTAATAAAGAGAAAAAGAGAGAAGATTCAAATAAACACAATTAGAAACAACAAAGGGATATTACCACTGACCCCACAGAAATACAAATAACCATCAGAGAATATTATGAACACCTCTATGCGCACAAACTAGAAAGTCTAAAAGAAATGGATAAATTCCTGAACACTTACACCTCCCACGATTGACCAGGAAGACATTGAATCCCTGAACAGACATAAAGTGGGATCCAAAACTGAATCAGCCTAAAATAGCCTTCCAACAACAACAACAACAACAACAACAAAAAGGAAACCCAGAACCAAACAGATTCACAGCCTGAATTCTACTAGATTTGCAAAAAAGACCTGGTACCATTTCTGCTGAAACTGTTCCAAAAAATCGAGGAGGAGGGACTCCTCTCTAACTCATTCTATGAGGCCAGTATCATCCTGATACCAAAACCTGGCAGAGACACAGCAGAAAGAGAAAACTTCAGGCCAATATTCTTTATGAATATTGATACGAAAATCCTCAACAAAATACTGGCAAACTGAATCCAGCAGCGCATCAAAAAGCTTATCCACCACTATCAAATATGCTTCATACCCAGGATGAAAGGTTGGTTCAACATACGCAAATCAACAAATATGATTCATCATGTAAGTAGATCTAAAGACAAAAGCCACATGATTATCTCAATAGATGCACAAAATGTTTTTGGTAAAATTCAACATTTCTTAATGTTAAAAACTCTCAATAAACTAGATATTGAAGGAATGTGACTCAAAATAATAAGAGCCATGTATGACAAACTCACAGCTAATATCATACTGAATGGGTAAAAGCTGGAAGTATTCCCCTTGAAAACCAGCACAAGAGAAGAATGCCCTCTCTCACCACTCCTGTTCAACACAGCACTGGAAGTCCTGGCCAGAGTAATTAAGCAAGAGAAAGAAATAAAGGGCATCCAAATAGGAAGAGAGGAAGTCAAACTATCTCTGTTTGCAGACAAAATAATCGTATCTAGAAAACCCCATAGTATTGACTCAAAGCCTCCTTCAGCTGATAAAGAACTTCAACCAAATATCAGGATACAAAATCAGTGTACAAAAATCTCTAGCATTCCTATACAGCAACAACAGTCAAGCTGAGAGCCAAATCAAGAATGCAGTCCCATTCACAATTGCCAAAACAAACAAAAACAAAACAAAACAAAAAAAACCTATGCATACAGCTATTCAGGGAGGTGAAAGATCTCTACAATGAGAACTACAGAACACTGCTCAAAGAAATCAGAGATGCCACAAACAAACGGAAAAGCATTCCATGTTCATGAATAGGAAGAATCAATATCTTTAAAATGACAATACTCCCCAAAGCAATTTATAGACTCAATGCTATTCCTATTAAACTACCAATGACATTCTTCACAGACCTAGAAAAATGTATTTTAAAATTCACGTGGAAATAAAAAAGAGCCTGAATAACTAAGGTAATCCTAAACAAAAAGAACAAAGCTAGAAGCATCATGCTACCTACTTCTAACTACACTACAAGGCTATGGTAACCAAAACAGCATGGTGCTGTTATAAAAACAGACATACAGACTAAAGAAACAGAATAGAAAACCCAGAAATAAGGCAGCACATCTACAACTATCTGATCTTTGACAAATCTGACAAAGATAAGCAATGGGGACAGGAATCCCTATTCAATAAATGGTGCTGGGATAACTTGCTAGCCATATGCAGAAGATTGAAACTGGACCCCTTCCTTATATCATATATAAAATCAACTCAAGATGGATTAAAGACTTAAATGTAAAGCCCAAAATTATAAAAACCCTGGAAGACTGCCTAAGCAATACCATTCTGGACATAGGAACAGGCAAAGATTTCATGAAGAAGATGCCAAAGCAATTGCAACCAAAACAAAAATTGACAAATGTGATCTAATTAAACTATAGAGCTTTTGCACAGCAAAAACAAAAAAACAAACTAAAAACAACTGTCAACAGAGTAAACAGTCAAACTACAGAATGGGAGAAATTTTTTGCAAACTATGCATCTGATGAATGTCTAATGTCCAGCATGTACAAGGAACTTAAATATACAAGAGAGAAAACAATCTCATTAAGAAGTGGGCTAAGGACATGAACAGACACTTCTCAAAAGAAAACATTCATGCCGCCAACAAACATATGAAAAAAATCTCAACATCGCTGGTCATTAGAGAAATGCAAATCAAAACCACAATGAGATACCATCTTACACCAGTCAAATGGCAATTTTTATAAAGTCAAAAAATAACAGATGCTGGTGAGGTTGTAGAGAAAAAGGAACGCTTATACACTGTTTTTGGGAGTGTAAATTAGTTCAACCATTGTGGAAGACATTGTGACAATTCCTCAAAGACCCCAAAAGAGAAATACCATTTGACTTGGCAATTCCATGACTAGGTACATACCCAAAGAAATATAAATAATTGTATCATAAAGATACTTACATGCATATGTTCATTGCAGCAATACTCACAATAGCAAAGACATGGAATCAGCCTCAATGCTCATCAATGATAGATTGGATAAAGAAAATGTGGTACATATACACCATGGAATACTATGCAGAAATGAAAAAGAATAATATCACGCTCTTTTCAGGAACATGAATAGAGCTGGAGGCCATTATCCTTAGCAAGCTGATGCAGGAACAGAAAACCAAATACTGCACATTCTCACTTATAAGTGATAGCAAAATGATGAGAACACATGGACACACAGAGGGGAACAACAGACCCTGGGGCTTACTGCAAGGTGGAGGGTGGGAGGAGTCAGAGAATCGGGAAAATAACCAATGGGTACTAGGCTTAACACCTGGGTGATGAAATGATCAGTACAACAAACCCCCATGATACAGTTTATCTATAAAATAGACCTGCAAAGTTACCCCTGAACTTAAACATTAAAAAAGAATACAATTAAAAGTAAAACAAAATTTACATAACTTTCAATCTAGTATTTTTGCATTTAGGAATTTATCAGAAGGAAAGAATCAGGGCTATGTGCCAAGATTGTGTAACAAACAGATTGACTGTAATAACAAAACCAGCAAACAACCTAACTGCATTAAAAAAAAAAAAATCAACTTCTGCTTTAGATTCACGAGGTACACGTGCAGGTTTGTTATGTGGATACATTCCATAATGCTGAAGTTTGGGGTACAATCGATCTTGTCCCCCAGTAGCGAGCATAGTACTGCTAATAATATGTCGCTGGTTATATAAATTAATTTTGACATACCATGTAATCATTAAGTGATATTGCAGAAGAATGTTTACTAGCATAGAAAAAAATCAGTTTTTGACATAAGAAAATAGGTCACAAAGTGTTTGTAATTCTTATTCTACTTCTCTGTTTAATAAATACATACATCCCCTAAAATGGTAGGAAGAAGGATTTACAAATAATCTGTAGTAATATTTAGGTGGTGAGCCTAATAATAATGCTTTTNATCATTAAGTGATATTGCAGAAGAATGTTTACTAGCATAGAAAAAAATCAGTTTTTGACATAAGAAAATAGGTCACAAAGTGTTTGTAATTCTTATTCTACTTCTCTGTTTAATAAATACATACATCCCCTAAAATGGTAGGAAGAAGGATTTACAAATAATCTGTAGTAATATTTAGGTGGTGAGCCTAATACTAATGCTTTTAAATAAATATATTTTATAATTTTTTATAATTTGCATTTATAAATTGTATAATAAAAGCCCACAAAATTATATATTTGTTAATTTTTCTTGTAAGAAATTATAATAAAATTGAGAATTCAGTGTTAAGTGTCCTGGTGTATTTGTAACAAGTGTTCTGAGATAAACCCAAATGAAGACTGAGAATGCTTGTCAGAAAGAATCAATTACCAGTTATTTGTTGGTTTCTGGGGCAAGTTGTGGACAGGCAGGCAGAAATCAACCTCAGCTCTCATCACCTCAGTGCTGAGCTCTCCCTCCTAGGCTCTGTGCTTGGGAAAAGCTTCCTTTAGGAGAGACTGCTTTGGGAAGGAAGAATATATATTACCTGGAGCTTCAGCAGAAGTAGAAAATGGGTTCTGTGATCTTTAAAATATTGTAGGGAATAATAAAGAACTGTCATGTCAAAGCTGCAAATCATCTGTCTCCTGCAAGAGGCTCTGATCTGGATGCATATTTGCTCTGAAATGTTCTTTCTTATCAGAAAGTCACTTGTGTATGCAAATGTAGAACAAAACATAATGAGAAAAAAGTTTGAAAAATGGCAAATAAAATCGGTTAAGGATTAAATAACTCTTAGGAATAATGCAAAAATTGTCTTTATATTGCAGGCAGAGTTGCTTCTCTGCCTAGTTGTTTCCTTTGGAGAGAGATTTCTTCCCTATATTTGTAGTTTTTTTAATTTTAAAAATGTTATTATTATTTTTTTAATTAACAAGGATTGTACACATTTACTGTGCACAACATGATGTTTTAAAACCTGTATATGGCGGGGTGTGGTGGCTCACACCTGTAATACCAGCACTTTGGGAGGCTGAGGCGGGCAGATCACGAGGTCAGGAGATCGAGACCACAGTGAAACCCCGTCTCTACTAAAAATACAAAAAATTAGCCAGGCGCCGTGGCAGGCGCCTGTAGTCCCAGCTACTCTGGAGGCTGAGGCAGGAGAATGGCGTGAACCCGGGAGACCGAGCTTGCAGTGAGATGACATTGCACCACTGCACTCCAGCCTGGGTGATAGAGCGAGACTCCATCTCAAAAAAAATTAAAAAAGTAAACATAATAAAAAAAACCTGTATATATTGTGGAAGGCTAAATCAAGCTAATTAATGTGTGTTACCTCATATACTTATTATTTTCTGTGGTGAGAACACAAAATATACTCTTTTAGCAATTTTAAATAACACAATATATTATTATTAACTATAGTTGCCATGTTGTACAATAGATCTCTTAAACTTACTCCCTTTGTCTAACTAAAATTTTGATCCTCTCAACCGCAGACCACCACCCTAGACTCTGTTGACCATCATTCTACCCTCTGCTTCTATAAGTTTAACTTTTACCTTATACATATAAGTTTTTGTCTTCAATGCCTGGCTTATTTCACTTAACATAATGTCCCCCAGGTTCATACATGTGATTACAAATATTACGATTTCCTCATTTTTAAAAAATTGTACTTTAAGTTCTAGGGTATATGTGCACAACGTGCAGGTTTGTTACGTATGTATATATGTGCCATGTTGGTGCGCTGCAGCCATTAACTTGTCATTTACATTAGGTATATCTCCTAATGCTATCCTTCCCCGCTCCCCCCACCCCACAACAGGCCCCAGTGTGTGATGTTCCCCTTCCTGTGTCCAAGTGTTCTCATTGTTCGATTTCTACCAATGAGTGAGAACATGTGGTATTTGTTTTTTTTGTTCTTGCGATAGTTTGCTGAGAATGATGGTTTCCAAATTCATCCATGTCCCTACAAAGGACAGGAACCTAGGCTTTTTATGGCCCCATAATTTTCCGTGGTGTATGCCTGCCATATTTTCTTTC
>NW_016807437.1:324879-384245 GCF_001698545.2 Rhinopithecus bieti | reverse complement strand
TCTGTAAAGGATTTTATTTCTCCTTCACTCATGAAGCTTAGTTTGGCTGGATATGAAATTCTGGATTGAAAATTCTTTAAGAATGTTGAATATTGGCTTCCACTCTCTTCTGGCTTATAGAGTTTCTGCTGAGAGATCCGCTGTTAGTCTGATGGGCTTCCCTTTGTAGGTAACCTGATCTTTCTCTCTGGCAGCCCTTAACATTTTTTCCTTCATTTCAACTTTCGTGAATCTGACAATTATGTGTCTTGGAGTTGCTCTTCTCGAGAAGTATCTTTGTGGCATTCTTTGTATTTCCTGAATTTGAATGTTGGCCTACTTTGCTAGGTTGGGGAAGTTCTCCTGGATAATATCCTGCAGAGTGTTTTCCAACTTGTTTCCATTCTCCCCATGACTTTCAGGTACACCAATCAGATGTAGATTTGATCTTTTCACATAGTCCCATATTTCTTGGAGGCTTTGTTCATTTCTTTTTACCCTTTTTTTCTCTAGACTTCTCTTCTTTCTTCATTTCATTCATTTGATCATCAGTCACTGATACCCTTTCTTCCAGTTGATCAAATCAGCTACTGAAACTTGTGCATTCATCACGTAGTTCTTGTGCCATGGTTTTCAGCTCCATCAAGTCATTTAAGGACTTCTCTACACTGATTATTCTAGCTAGCCATTCGTCTAATCTTTTTTCAAAGTTTTAAGCTTCTTTGCGATGGGTTCGAACTTCCTCCTTTAGCTTGGAGAAGTTTGATCGTCTGAAGCCTTTGTCTCTCAACTCGTCAAAGTCATTCCCCGTCCAGCTTCCTTCCGTTGCCGGCGAGGAGCTGTGTTCTTTTGTAGGGGGAGAGGTGCTCTGATTTTTAGAATTTTCAGCTTTTCTGCTCTGTTTTTTCCCCATCTTTGTGGTTTTATCTACCTTTGGTCTTTGATGACAGTGATGTACAGATGGGGTTTTGGTGTGGATGTCCTTTCTGTTTGTTAGGTTTCCTTCTAACAGTCAGGACCCTCAGCTGCAGGTCTGTTGGAGTTTGCTGGAGGTCAACTTCAGACCCTGTTTGCCTGCGTATCAGAAGTGGAGGCTGCAGAACAGCGAATATTGCTGAATAGCAAATGTTGCTGCCTGATCGTTCCTCTGGAAGCTTTATCTCAGAGGGGTACCTGGCCGTGTGAGGTGTCAGTCTGCCCCTGGGGGGGGTGTCTCCCAGTTAGGCTACTTGGGAGTCAGGGACCCACTTGAGGAGGCAATCTGTCCATTCTCAGATCTCAAACTCCATTCTGGGAGAACCACTACTCTCTTCAAAGCTGTCAGAAAGGGACATTTAAGTCTGCAAAGGTTTCTACTGCCTTTTGTTTGGCTATGCCCTGCCACCAGAGGTGGAGTCTACAAAGGCAGGCAGGCCTCATTGAGCTGCAGTGGGCTCTACCCAGTTTGAGCTTCCAGGCTTCTTTGTTTACCTACTCAAGCCTCAGCAATGGTGGGCGCCCCTCCCCCAGCCTTGCGGCCACCTTCCAGTTCCATCTCAGACTGCTGTGCTAGCAATGAGCAAGGCTCCGTGGGCATGGGACCCTCTGAGCCACGTGTGGGATATAATCTCTTGGTGTGCCATTTGCTAAGACCATTGGAAAAGTGCAGTATTAGGATGGGAGTGACCCAATTTTCCAGGTGCCCTCTGTCACAGCTTCCCTTGGCTAGGAAAGGGAATCCCCTGACCCTTTGTACTTCCTGGGTGAGCTGATGCCTCACCCTGCTTCGACTCACATTCAGTGGGCTGCACCTACTGTCCTGTACCCACTCTCTGACAAGGCCCAGTGAGATGAACCTGGTACCTCAGTTAGAAATGCAGAAATCACCCACCTTCTGTGTCGCTCACCCTTGGAGCTGTAGACTGGAGCTGTTCCTATTTGGCCATCTTGTAACTGCTGGATTTCCTCATTTTTTAATGGCTGAATAGTATTCTGCCTTGTTAGTCTGTTTTGCATTAGTATAAAAGAATACCTGAGACTGAGTAATTTATAAAAAAAAGAGGTTTATTTGACTCATAGTTCTGCAGGCTGTACACGAAGGATGGCACCAGCATGTACTTCTGGTGAGGTCCTCAGGAAGCTTATAATCATGGTGGAAGGCAAAAGGAGAGCAGTCATCTCATGGCAAAAGAGGGAGGAAGACACACAGGAGCAAGAGAGATATATTCTTTTAAACAACCAGCTCTTGAATGAACCCATTACTGGGTGGAGGGTACCAAGACATCCATCAGGGATCTGCCCCCATGACTCAAATACCTCCCACTGGGTCCCACCTCCAACACTGGGGATCACGTTTCAACATGAGATTTGGAGGAGACATATCCAAACCGTATCATGTACTGTGTATATATAACACATTTTAAAATCCATGCATTTGTTGATGGACACACAGGTTGATTCCATATCTTAGCTCTTGTGAATAATGCTGCAACTAACATGGAAGAACAGATCTCTCTTGAATATACTGATTTCACTTCATTTAGACATAGATCAAGAAATGGGATTGCTGGATCATATAATGGTTCCATTTTTAATTTTCTGAGGAATTTCTCAACTATTTTCCATAACGGCTACACTAGGTTACATTTCATTTATACCATCAGTGTGCAAGGGTTCTATTTTCTCCAGATCTTTGCCAGCACTTACTTTTTATCTTTTTGACATTGGTCATTCTAATAGTTGTGAGGTGATACCTCATTGTGGGTTTAATTAGCACTTTCCTGATTAGTAATGAACATTTGTTCACATACCTGTTTTCCATTTGTATGTCGTCTTTTGAGAGAGGTCCTTTGTCCATTTTAAAATCAGATTATTAGCTTTTTGCTATTGAGTTGAGTCTCTTACATATTTTGAATATTAATCCCTTACCAGATGTGTGGTTTGCAAATATTTTCTCTCATTCTGTAGATTTTCTCTTTACTCGGTTGATTGTTTCCTTTGCTATATACAGAAGCTTCTTAGTTTGGTGTAATTCTATTCCATTTTTGTTTCTGTTGCCTTGCTTTTGGGATTACATCAAAAAAATCGTTGCCCAGATCTATGTCATGAAACTTTTCTCCTATATTTTCTTCTAGAAGTTTTAGAGTTTCTGATCACATATTTCAATTTTTATTTCACTTTGGTTTTTTAATATGATGTGAGACAGGTCCAATTTTATTCTTCTGCATGTGGATAATTTTTATAATACCATTTATTGAAGAGACTGTCATTACATCATGGTGTGTTCTTGACATTTTTGTCAAAAGTTAATTGACCACAAATGTGTGAATTTATTTCTGGGCTCTCTATTCTGTTTCATTGGTCTATGTGTTTGTTTTTATGCCAGTACCATACTGTTTTGATTGTAGCTTTGCTGTATGTTTTGAAATCAGATAGTCCTTCCGTTTTGTATTTTAATTGCAAGATACTTTCACTGTCTCTGTGTGTGTGTATGTTTGTGTGTGTGTGTAGATGTAGATGTGGGTGGAAATGTGCTTATTTTTGTTTATATTGGAGTTGTTGGTTAGCAAGGTCAGGAGTTCAGACAAAACAAAACAAAACAAAACTGCAACAGATGAAATGCAAGCAGAGGAAAGATCATAAAAGATCATAAAAGAGAACTAAACTGGTTTGTAGATACTCAACATCCATTGGAGTATAAATACACTATATATAATGGAGAAATGTTAGAAATGTAAGCCATTGTCTTTTTTTTTTTTTTTTTAACATGCAGGGAAGTGAGATGTAAAGAAAAAAAATTTCCTTTTCTGTGCATATTGCTCGAGATGAAGCTGATGCAGCTGTGATGAGATTGTCTGCTATGATTTTTGGGGTCACAGGACTCACTTCCATGGGTGCCAAGTGTACTTGCCCCTGAAGGATATAAATTTTTCCCACTGCCAGTTTTCTGGAACAGAAAATAAGGATGGAAAGGCAGGCCTTGGGTTGGTTCAAGAAGGAACTCCTTTCTTTGTAATGTTATCTTGAGTCTACTCTAGGTATTCTCATGTGCACTTGCAACAGTGTCGGGAAGTAATTTTCAGCCACAAGGAAGCAGGCTTGGAGCTACACAGGGAAGCAACCTGCAGAAGTCCCATGATAATAATCAGGAAGCCTGTAAAAGCCCCATGAGAATAATTCAGAAAGCATGGATTCAGATGGCTGTCATATAAAATACCTTAATTTTTTTAAATGTTGTATTTCCCATCTCTTATTTCTGTCTTCAATAAAGTTTAGATGCAGAATGTAGTATGGACTATGATGAAAAGAGGTAATCAAAATCTGTGTCTATGCTTGTAAAGGAGAGAAGAGAGCAATAACTTTGCTTAAGTTCTCCAGAAAATTTGATTTAATTGGTCTGGTGTTTGCATGAGTACCAGCAGTTTTGAAAACACTACAGGTGATTCTCATGTACTGCTAAACTGAGAACTGCTGCTATCGAGGCTAGTGTGGAAGAAGTGGCAACAGCAGCAGCAGCTCTGAGTTAATCTAGTAATTGCATAATTGTTGGCAACTGAACAATGAGCAGAGGTCCATGGATAGAAGGAGGATTGCAATCCAGACTTAAGAAAGACCAAAAGTCAGGTACTGACAAGGGAGTACGAATGCTTGTGTTTCTTGCTGAAGGGAATTTCAAGGAGAGGGGACCTGAGATCTTGCTCTCTTGCAAGCAGGGGCTACTATAATGTTGGACTTTCAGGTTACGTATCAATTACTAAGAAGAATAGTCTTCAGAAAGAAATATTTAAATTTGGGAGTCCAAAGTGACATGATGTCAGAAATATCAATGATTATATTTGATAGTTATTTAAGTGTTTCCTATATTTGTGATGTTAAATACTTAGAAAATGTATGTTTAAATAGAATTTAACTTTTGTTAATGCAACTTTTCAAGCCATTGATTTATAAGGTACAAACAGAGTTAATCTGAGAATCGTTGAATCCATAAATGGTACTAATTTTTGGAATTCTTAACTGTTATGTAGATGTTAGAATATATTAATCTCTCCGCTAGCTGGCTGACATTACTTATCAGTAATAGAATTTAAGACAAGTATTTCCACTTGCAGCCAGAAGTTAAAAGATGATGAAACAATTGCCAATGAAATTTATGGCAAATTATAAGAACTGTATGATGAAATTTACCAAAAGTACAGATTTGCTGATAAAATGAATCATTTAGGAGATTAACCTTCGGAAGTAAGTGGACTACTGAAAACAAGTCTATTGAAAAAGAAATTGCTATAACCTGCTGCAATAATTTGACAAGCTGACAGATGCATTACATTTGTATATGAAAGAAAAGAGATACAGCATTCATTTAAGAGTAGAAAAATATCCAGTTTGTCATCTGCTCCTGTGGTTTTCAAGTTCCTATTGAGTTTCTTAGTCCCAGTCTGAAGACTCAGCCACATTCCAAGTGCTCAAACTAGATTTTGTATTAATAAGATAAACTATAAGAAACTCTAAGATAGTAACTGAATTTTGAGTCATCATTGTTCCTAGTTCACACCGATTCTAGTAATTTTACAGATGTATAACTTGAGCTCTATCACTTACTATCAACCTTTTTTCTCAGTTTTGATAACTTAATCTCTATCTTGCTTCTACCTGTCTAAGCAATCCTTTTTTTTTCTTTCTAGAAGTGTAGTAATTACACAAATGGACTGTACTCGTCTGGTCTTGCATTGCTATAAAGAAATACCTGAGACTGGGTAATTTATAAAGAAAAGAGGTTTAATAGCTCACAGTTCTGCAGGCTGTATAAACATGGCATTGGCATCTTCTTGGTTTCTGGGGAGGCCTCAGGGAGCTTTCACTCATGGTGGAAGGTAAAGCAGGAGCAGGCACTTCATATGACAAAAGCAGAAAGAAGAGAGATAGTGGGCGGTAGAGGTGTCACACTTTACAACAACCAGATTTTGAGAGTACTCATTATTGCAAGGACAGCACCAAGCCATGAGGGATGCACTCTCATGACTCAAACACCTCCCACCAAGCCGCACCTCCAATACTGGATATTACATTTCAACATAGATTTGGATGGGGACAAATATCCAAACTATATAATTCTATCCTTGTCCACAATTTTATGTCCCTCTCACATTGCACAATACAATCAGGCCTTCTAATAGTCCCTCAAAGTCTTAACTCATTCTAGCATTAACTCAAAAGTTGAAAGTCTCATCTGAGAGAAGCTAAGTCACTTCTACCTATAAGCCTGTAAAATCAAAAACAAGTTATTTACTTCCGAGAGACAATGAGGGTATAGGCATTGGGTAAACATTCCCTTTCCACAGGGAGTAACTAGCCAAAAGAAAGGGCCTGTAGACCCCATGAAAGTTTGAAACCCAGCAGGGAAGTCATTAAAATTTAAAGCTCCAAAATAGTCTCCTTTGATTCCATGTTGTACATCCAGGGCACACTAGTGCAAGAGATGGGCTCCCATGGCTTTGGGCACCTCCCCCGCTGTGGCTTTGCAGAGCTTAGCCTCCATGGCTGCTGTAATGAATTGTTGAGTGCCTGTGTTTTTTCCAGGTTCAGGGTGCAAGCTGTCAGTGGATCTACCATCCGGGGTCTGGAGGACAGTGGGTACCTTCTCACAGCTCCACTAGGCAGAGCTCCAATGGAGACTCTTTGTGTGGCCTCCAGTCCTATACTTTCTCTCCACACTGCCCTAGTAGAGGTTCTCTGTGAGGGCTCCACTGATGCATCAGGCTTCTGCCTGGGCACCCAGGCTTTCTCATACATCCAATGAAATCTAGGTGGAGGCTGTCATGTCTCCACCACTCTTGCATTTTGTGCACCTGCAGGCTTAACATCACTTGGAAGGTGTCAGAGCTTATGGCTTGCATCTTGTGGTGCTATGGCTTGAGCCGTACTTGGGCCCCTTTGATCTGAGGCTGGAGCCTCCCACCAGGCCCCACCTCCAACACTGGGGATTACATTTCAACTTGAGATTTAGGCAGGGACAAATACCCAAACAATATCATAGACTTTAGAATCAGAGCACCTGGATTTGGGGAATTAACTTTCTCTCTCTGTGCCATATTTTCCTTTTGTCAAACAGTTTAAGCTTACTCTTGTCTTTACCATTCGATTTCCTGGACCTGCCTACCATCCTGATCACAGATGTAGAAGGACCAGGTCAGTGCCAGACTTTGGGGTCAAATAATGTATATTATTTCTTGTAGAAACCTTGTGCTGCTGAGACTAAATGAGGGGAAAAGGTCTGTCACTCTTGCTTTCTATTGTTGGTCATCTCCACGTTCATTGGCTAAGTGAACTCAATTTGACTCTAAGTATCTGATCATATATCTGTTCTAAGCATTCTATTTTGGTGTATACCCTAAGTTTTGTTTCTATGCCTGATTTTTCCAATTTTAATAAAAACAGTTACTTGCTGAGGACTAGTTAATTCAGACACATTCTACTTCTCAAGAAGATTTAAAACCTGGACAAAATATTTACAATCTTTTCATAAAAACATTATTGTAGAAAAACTTTCGAGATGACATCTAGGAAAGGATGAATCAAAAAAAAGGTGAGCCCACCTGTAATTCCAGCACTTTTGGAGGCTGAGGTGGGCGGATCACTTGAGGCCAGGAGTTTATGACCAGCCTGGCCAACATAGTAATACCCCATCTCTATTAAAAATGAAAAAAATTAGCTGAGCATGGTGCCACATACTGGTAATCCCAGCCACTTGGAAGGTTGAGGCACAAGAATCACTTCAACCCGGGAGGTGGAGGTTGCAGTGAACTGAGGTCACACCACTGCACTCCAGCCTAGGCAACAGAGACAGACTGTCTCAAAAAAAAAAAAAAAAAAAAAAAAAAAAAAAAGAGAATATTTGAAGCTATGTTGTTTTTCTTCAGGCATTTGCCACTTTGAAAGAGACAACAAAGAGGGTAACCATAACCAGCACTTAATTTTTTTTTTTTTGAAATGCAAGTGAAACGAAAGTTGGAGTTGAGAATCTGTCAAAGTTTGGGAATCTGATGAACATCTTCACAGTTAGGATGGCAATCTCAAGTGGATGTACTGTAGGTATTAAGGAAGCCATAACTAAATCAGCCCATTCACAGATATAGATGAGTATGGTGTAATGTAAGTGGCCCAGAAAATGTCAAATCATAAAATTTGAATTAAGGTAATCTTGGATTGCTAGACCTTCCAGGTACTTGGCAGAAGCAGACAAAATTCCACATTAGAGGAAGGTAACATTACCTGAGGTCTCAGATTGTTTTACAATAATTTTTCAAATGCCATGTTCAGGATACAATCAAAGATAATCAAATATCTGAGGAAGAAAGACAGCATAAGTAAGATCAAGTGCAAAAACTTAAGAGAAACATACCTATAGATACTCCAGATAGTGGAATTATCAGTCATCCTTTGTAAAATAAGTATTTTACAATGGTTTAGAAATCAAAATCCAAATCTAAAAATTCTAGCAAGTTACTTAAAATGATAAAACACATCATTTCAGATTGAAAAGAATTAGAGTTTCTATTTCTAAAAGAAAACATAACAAAATTACTAAGGTTTTTAGTTCAGCTATGCATAACCAAAGAGAAAATTGGTGAACTGGAATATGTCAGAAGAAAATATTCATTGCCAATATTATTTAATTGTTAAAAATATCCACAGAGGGATGAAAAAATCTGGAGAGTAAGAGACATATAGAGTAAGATGGTCTAATACTTGTTTAATTGGAGTCTCAGATAGAAAGCAGAGAGATGATGCAGCAGAATTTGAAGAAATAATGCTGAGAATTTTCTGAAATGATTAAAGACATCAGTTTGCAAATTCAAGATGCTTAATGAATCCCAAGAAGTATAAATAAACAGATATCCACACCTAAATATATTATAGTGCAATGCTAAAGGAAAATCTTGAAAGCAGCCAGGAAAAAAAGAATATTACCAGTAAAGAGGTATCAAATGGAATAACAGATAACTTCTCAATAGAAACAGTAGAAACCAGGTAATAACGGGATAATATCTTCTTAGTGCTGACATGAGTGAATGGCTGAAACTCTAATAGAAACCACATTTTTTAATGAACAGAGTATGAAGAAAAGGAGCATTTCTGAGTCTGGGAATATGGGAGTGTATGGAGAATCCTACAGAGGAGGGATCCAGAGAAAAGGATTCCTTAACTGCATACAAACCTTCACAAAGTATCAGTCTAAACTCTAATCTATACATGTATAGAATAGGCCCAATTCAGCATAGCTAAGGCTTTGAAAACTGAACTGAGACTGGAACTGCTTATGTAAGTCTCAGCCTGACCCCTATAACACATTCATAGGACAAACCTAGACCAACAAAGTGATGATTTTGAGCTTAAATGAAGATTAGAATCAGGGCTCACAAAAGGTGAGAAAGAGTACAGTCTGAATATACCCAGGTTTTTTGCTTGCTAAAACAAAAACATTAACAATCTCAAGAGGATTAAAATAGGAGCAAGAATCTACACACACAATTTAACATTCACAATTACAATGTCCAAGAGGAATACAGGAATTCATTTTACTATTCTTGAAACTTTTCTCTAAATTTGAAATTATATTTTTGGGCTGGGCGTGGTGGCTCACGACTGTAATCCCAGCACTTTGGGAGGCCGAGGCGGGCGGATCCCGAGGTCAGGAGATCGAGACCATCCTGGCTAACAGGGTGAAACCCCATCTCTACTAAAATACAAAATTAGCCGGGCATGGTGGCGGGCACCTGTAGTCCCAGCTACTCGGGAGGCTGAGGCAGGAAAATGGTGTGAACCTGGGAGGTGGAGCTTGCAGTGAGCCGAGATCGCACCACTGCTCTCTAGCCTGGGCGACAGAGTGAGACTCCATCTCAAAAAACAAACAAACAGAAAAAGAAATTATATTTTTAAAAAAGTTACAGAAAGAAAAAGAGTCCAAAGGAAGAGAATTTGAGGCAAAGAAAACATGCTTGAAGTGGGAAAGAGCCTGGCATGTTATAGGAACTAAGAGGAAAACAGTACAGCCGGAGTGTGTTGACAAGGTGCCAGGTGGCAAGTGATGAGGAGCAGAAGAGACAGTAGAAGCTGGGGCTAGATCATGCAGGTTCTCATAGGCTATGGTAAGGAGCTTGGATTTAATTCTGATGGGAAGTCACTATAAAGTTCTGAGGAGGGAAGTGACAAGATATACCTTGCAGTTAATTTCAGGGAATTATTCTGACTGGAGTTGCTTAGGCTACACATCAGCCTCTGAGTCACCCAATCACTGTATCTACAGAAAAAAGGAATAACTAGGCCTACCCTTGGTCCTCTTATCCAGAGGACGAGGATGGGGAAAATCCCCAGTGAAATCCTGTGGGACAGCCAAAACCAATAGCTGCCACTGCCCACACTTTGCTATGCCTGGGCTGCCCAGCATATCACTGTTTGTGACCCCCTTACAGAAAACCTGCATTTCAGTTTCAGTTCCAAGAATGTCCCAAGTAACATTACAAATGATCCCACATTCAATACTAAGAGTAAGAGCAAATGCCCCTACTTGCACTCTCTCTAAATGGAGATGGCATAGAAATAGCATCTGGTTTCTCTATTCTATTCCAAGTCTGATATCTCTGGGTGATAATTATTTCATCTGGTCAGGTTTGAATGTGGCTCTTCTTGACCCTGCAACTGAAGGCTAGATGGCAAATTTAATATTGGGAGGAAAATGCTTATTCAGCACGTTAGATGCAGAGGCTGGCCCTCCCAGAGATGGAAGGGCTATGCCTGAACCCAATTATCCACAGTATCAGGAACCCCTTTCCAGCAGCAGGAATGGCAGCGGCAGCAGCGGCCCACCACTCAGGAATTATCAGGTGATGGCAGCTAGCATTCTCAGACTGCTCCTAGCCATGTTGGCATTTCTACTCAGACAATTTGGTGTCTACATCCTTTCTGTTTATACTCTGTATCTGAAATTTATTATGATTGCGTGTTATGACAGTAGAGAGTCAGGATCCCTCTCCTGGGGGCAGGGAACTGTGGTGTGTTCATAGTACACTGAACTGATTTTTAGACCTCTCTTTGTGATAATAAGATAATGCAGACTATATGCCTCTTAATTCTAATCCTTGATTTGTGTGTTTTCCCAATAAATCCAGTTGCTTACAAACTTACCTATGATATTGCAGAATTTCTCCTCACTCACTTTTAACTATGATTTTTTTTTCTGTTTTATAGAAGAGAATGAATACAGTGATGTTGCTCTCCTGCAGGTTGTATTACATTTGCTAGATAGGTATGTGAAAGATTGCTTTGCCCTGGTAGTGGTCTGATTTCCTCTATTAGGATAGACTTGATTTTTGTTCAGGTTCTGCTTGCCAGGATTATCTTCCTGGTCTGTGACTTCCAGTGGCTATTCCCAAGAGTGGCATCAATGAGGATTCACCTTCTGAGGTGTTAGAAACCTCTATTGATTTTGTCTCCCAGCATTCAGTCCTATTATGATCACAAAACCTCACCTCTTTAAAGGAAACACATTCCATATGTTTGAGACATAACTATACCCTTTCTTCTCCCAGCTACAGGGATGGGCACATGAACCTAAACCAGGGAGTCAGACTCCTCCTCAGAACTCCCTTTCAGGGGTTTTGGAGAAGATGTTCTCTTATGACTGCAGCTGTAAGGTTGGTGGGTTGTGAGTCTTGGGGCCCTGGAGACCCTGTGACTGCTACATGAAGAGAGTGAGAGAGCTTCAATGGCAGCATTTGTGCACTTCATCCAGCTGGGTCACAATTCAGTGTTTCTTCTGTAATTTTCAGCTGAATGAGTTCAAAATATTCTCTTATTGCTTAAGCAGTATACTGTCGTTTGTAGTCAAGAGTCGTACCTAATTACATGAGGGTTTCATTGCTTTAGCTGAATGAAGTCTGTTGGCAAGTTTATGAGTCTGGGAATCGCTTTAGGAGCTGAGCAATCACAGGACCTTCTTGGCCAGGTTTGAATTTTCTCTGGCAATTAAACTTCTTTAACATACTACCATGTTGCTGGTGGGTTTGATCTGGAGGCGCCTCATTAGCTTGTAAGAAATGTTGGAAATCTTATGATGATCACGGAATCTGGACCGTTGCCTTTTAAGTTTCTGTCTCTAAGCAACAGTAGTCAGGCTTCTCCCCATAGCTCTAGGCCTGAGCTTAATACTTCTGTTTTCATCCCTGCCTTTAAAACAATAGATAGGAGACAATACATAATTTTTTATTTAAGCAAATTGAAATTTTATATTATTAATAATATATAATAATTATATATATATTTTTCTAAATTTTGAAGTTTTTTTTTCCTTTTTTCCCCATTTGAAATCCCCTGGTTAAAGGAAAAAAACTTTTTAATTTTAAAAAAGCTTTGAAAGTTAAATCTTTAATTATTTTTTGGGAAAGTAATAACCAACATTGGTTTTTAGCTATTTTTCCCCCCCTGGGCCTGTGGGAAAGCCCAAACATTCCCAGAAAATGAAATGTTTTTATTATAAATTTTTAAAAAAGTTTCCTTGGATTCCTGAACAAATTTTTTGGGGGGTAATTAGAATGGGGAATTTTTTTCCCCCTTTTTTTACCTTTATGGGAAAAAAACAAATGGGCCTATTATATTTTTTAATAATATCCTCGTTTCACCTTTGGGGGAAGTTTTGGAAAAGGGGCTTTCCTAATTATGTTTTTCAATTTCCCTGGGGTTAATTGTAATGAATGGATTTTTTTTTTTGTATAGAATATAAAATTTAAATTCAATAATACTAAAAATTAATTTTTTATTAAAAATTGAAATCCGTGGTAAACTGCCCTTCCCGATTAGGAAAAAAGAAGCAAGGGAAAAAAACAGAAGGGGCCCAATAAAGTTTAAAATCAGAAGGCCAATCAAATTAGAGATAAACTTTTTTTTTTGTTTTTTTTTTTTTTTTTTGAGACGGGGAGTTTTCCTGCTTTTGTCCACCCCCCGGGCCCTGGAAAAGTGGCAGTTGGCCCAATGGAATTCTTGGGGCTCAACTGGCAAGCTTTCCTCCTCCAGGTTCACAGCCATTCTTCCCTCCTCCCAGCCTCCACGGAGTAGCTGGGGACTCACAGGCCCCGCCCACCACACGCCCCGGCTAAAAAATTTTTGTATTTTTTAGTAGAAGACCGGGGGTTTTTTTTTCCCACCCCTGTTTAGCCAGGATGGGGTCCCCCTTCGATTCCTGGACCATCGAGGGGAATCCCACCCCCGCCCCTCGGCCCCTCCCCCAAAAAAGTGCTAGGATTTTACAACCCGTTGAGCCCCAACATGCCCCCGGCCCCAGAGATTAAATTATTAAAAAGAAGGTGGGAATAGGGGCAAGAAGCAATGGGTGGGCCTCAAAACGGCCTGGTTTAAAAATTCCAGCCAAACTTTTTTGGGAAGGCGAAAGGGCAAGGGTTGGGAATTCCAAACCCTGGAGTCAGGGTTTCCCCAGAAACCAAGCCTGCCCAAACATGGTTGGGGGAAAACCCTTGTTTCCCCTCTACTTAAAATTACAAAAAATTAGCTTGGGCCCGGTTGGTTGCCCAAAAAATGTGCCCTGTTAAATCCCAGCCCCTATTCCAGGAAGGGCTGAGGGCAGGGGAAAGAAAAGAATTCAACTTGAAACCTTGGGGGAAAGGCCGGAAAGGGTTTCCATTGGCCAGAAAAATTTTCAACAACGCTGCAATTCCAGCCTGGCAAGCCAAGAAAGCAAAGAACTCCAATTCTCAAAAAAAAAAAAAAAAAAAAAAAAGGTTTAAAAACTAAATTAATTCAACAAATTTAAATTTTCTTGAAAATTATAAACCATATTTTACTAAAATAACTTTTCGAATTCTTTTTTTTTTTTTTGCTAGTTGATGTCTAAATGTAGCAAAATTAGGTCTTACGATTACCATATGGTAGCAACATAAGTAAGAAAAATATAGCTTGCTTTAAGAAACTCCAGTATACAAAATATAATCTTCTGATGTATGACACAAATGAAGGAAAGTATCTAGGCAAAAGAAAACTTCTTTTAGAAATATCAATCATCTTATTAAATATATAGTTCTACTAGTGATTTATTTTCCAAAGTGTGCTTTTAGCAATTGTATTCATTTTCTGTTGATTTCTAATAAACTGCCATAGACTCAATAGCTTAAAACAGTACTCATTTTTTAGTTTACTTCTGTATACAAATTCCAGGCATGGCATGGTTATGTTCTTTGTTCTGGTTCTCACAGGTTGAAATCAGAGTATTCTCTGGTTCTCACAGGTTGAAATCAGGCTGTGCTGTGTTGCTTTCTAGAGGTTCTGGGGAACCTCCACTTCCATGTTTATTTAGGTTGTTGTAAGAATTCAGTTGCTTGTGGTTGTACAACTGAGGTCCCAATTTGTCTCCTGGCGGTCAGCTGGGAACCACTTTCAGCATCTAGTCCCAGCCACATTCCTTGCCACGTGGTCACCTCTATTTTCAGAGGGAGCAATAGAGAATCTTTCTCTTAATGAGCTCCCCTCATACTTTGAATCTCTTCTGCTTTTGAGGTTTTCACCTGATGAAGTCAGGTCCAACTGAGGGGAATCGCTCTGTCTTAATAGCAACTAATTTAGGACCTTACTTATATATGTATAATCCTTCATAGATTAATAATCACCTAGATTAATGTTTGATCAAATAGAAGAACTGGGAGAAAGTTTGAGTTCACCAGGGGTGAGAATCTTGGGAACTGTCTTAGAATTTTGCCTATTACAGCAGTGAAGTGTATCATGATTGAATTAAAAAAAATTCATTTTAAAATAATAGAATTCTGAATCAAAATGAGAGGTTGTTTGGAAGACTAGAAATTTTTTTTTTTTTTGAGACAGAGTCTTACTCTGTCACCCAGGCTGGACTGCAGTGACGTGATCTTGGCTCACTGGAGCCTCTACCTGCCGGGTTCAAGTGATTCTCCTGTCTCAGCCTCTGGAGTAGCTGGGATTACAGGTGTGTGCCACCACACCTGGCTAATTTTTGTATTTTAAGTGGAGACAGGGTTTCACCATGTTGGCCAGGCTGGTCTCAAACCCCTGACCTAAGGTGATTCACCCGCCTCAGCCTCCCAAACTGCTGGAATTACAGGCGTGAGCCACCGTGCCCAGTTGACTTGAAACTGTTTTAACTGGATGTTAAAACCCTCTATTTCAAGTTCCAATGTTGCCAGGGTCTCTCAGGCTGTGAAACTCCAACACCAAGTAATGACACTTACCTGTGTGACTTCACTCCAACTCCTTTCTGACCAAGACACAAGCATTCCTGCCCTCCCTCTAGCAAGATGATCGCTACAGTGTTAACTGCAGGCATGGTGTACTTTGGGTGTTTATGATAACAAAACTTGAGAACATTCTATAAGCAGAGGAGGGCCCTTTTTTTTTTTTTTTTTTCAGCGTTACGTATGGCTTTGGCTCCCCCCAGGAAAACGCCCATCGTAAGAAAGCATTACCTCTCTTAGTTCCTTCTGGCTCACTGACAGGCTCTCCTCCTCAGAGGCAGGAATGCAATCCCAGTGGCCCAGCTGTACTCGGCATCAACTCTCTTTATCTCTCCCGAGGCAAAGCTGCAAAAACACTCCTCATGTTCTGCCAGCTACTTAATCTCTTTTTCTCATTTCAAACTTCAATATACTCTTTAAAAAGAGAACCTACCAAAACCTCCCCTAAAGCTAAGTGGCTCTGCTCCTTGGATCCCAGGGCCCCAGTGAATGTTCATAGCATTGTCTGCAGTCATTAAGAAAGTGTTAAATCGTGTGCCATACACTGTTTAAGCACACAAGGGAGTGTGTAAAACTGTCGTATTTGTAGTTAGGGGTCATTACAGTACAGAATCACTTTATGCCCAGAGATTCATTCATTTCAGAATTAAGCTCATGAGCAGTCACTGCTTTATTATTGTGTTTCTGCCTCAGTGGTGAGTTGGGGACTGCTGCACTTAAGGGGTCAGCCTGGTTCACACTTGCTGCACCAGCCCTAGCTATTTGTCCCTGATTCATCAGATCTCAAGTCTGCAATGTGCGCCTTAATGAAGGCTGTATGCAGAGTGGCTATGAGAGTTCAACTTTGGCTATGCCAGATAGAACAATCCCAGCTCTTTTACTGACTCGCCAAAGTCATTTAATATTTCTGTGCTTTAGTTTCCTGTCTTACAAGTTGCACTCTGAGCATTACTGGTAGGTGATAAGAGCTTATGCATGTTAGATGTTATTCAAAGCACCCAGCCTTCTGCATTGAGGGCTAAGCTTGCTGATGCACTTCTCGTCCTTTGGCTCAAGAACTGAGGCAGAGCTGGGTTAGTAGACAGGACTTCTCTTAATTTGTAAATGTATCTAGTATCTAACCACTTCTCCCCATCACCAGTCCCCTTTCCTTTGGTCGATCAAACTTCTCTTACCCTGAATTATTGTAATAGCTTCCTGCCTCACCTGACTTCTTTCCTCATTACCCTGCAGTCTGTCCTATATACAGTAACTAGGCTGATTCTTTAAAAACATGAGTCTGGTCTTTCTCACTCCTCTGGTCAGAGTTCTGCAGTGACTTCCCATTTTACTCAGTGCAAAAACAGAAGCCCTTAAAATGGCCTATAAGCCTTTTAGTATCTGGTGATCCCATTAGCTCTCTGGCTTGGCTCCTGCTCACTCAGTTCTTGCATGCTATTCTCTTTGCTATTCCTCAAACGTGCCTGGCCTGTTTTCACTTCAGGGTCTTTGTGCACATTGTGTCCTGTGTCTAGAATGCTCTTCCCTCAGATGTATCACCTCCTTATATCTTTCTTCAAATATCAGCTTCTCAAAGAGGTTCACACTGTCCCTGTCCTCTCACACTCCTCATCTCCTGTACCTTTTCTTTTTCCATAGTCCTTGTCATAATTTCCACACACTGTATATTTTACGTATTTATTTTGTCTATTAGTTATTTTCTGTTTCACCATGCTAAGATATAAGTTTCATATGGGCAGGGATCATTAAATATTTGTTGAATTAAAGAATGAATGGATGTTTTGCTGGGGAAGACAAAGAGAAAGATAAATGTGAGGTCAGTTAAAAAGCTGGTATATCACAAAGAGTAATATGGAACTGTAAATAAAAGGATGAATTAAAGAGGGAGAGCCCTGCAAAAGGTGATTAGAGTAAACAAAGTACCATCTGAGCCTGTTGGTTTTATGTTCATCTTTTCAGGCATATGTAGATATATATAAGTAGTAATCTAGTGCTCTACCCAGAACCCGATCATCCAAGTTAAATAAATACATTGTGATTGACTCATTGTTAGCTCCATAATAGTCAAGATTCAGGTACATCTATAAGGCAAACTATAATCTCATGATGCTGGCAGGTCCAGAAGGGAAAGACACTAGGACTGAGGATTGGTCAGTCATCTGAATTATAGTTTTGATGTAAGAGGGTATCTTAGAAGGATCTTACTTGGGCTTTCAATTCCCACAAACATGGATTTGAGTTCCAATTCTATCATTTTGTAGCTATGCGGCCTTGGATAGGGTTTTTTCCACCTCAAGCCTACAGTTTCCCCTACTTCGAAGTGTGGAAACATAATATCTGCTCTAGAAATATCCTAACAATTAAAAATAATGTGACCAAAGTCAGTGTTTAATAAATAGTAGATGTTGCTGCAATTATTGTTGTTCTGGAATGTACATGGAGGATTTATGCTTGATTTATATTAATGATTGTGTCTGCTATGGGCTGAATTGTGTCCCCACTCCCACAAATTCATGTGTTGAAACCCTACCCCCCAGTGTGACTGTATTTGGAGACAGGGCCTGCAAGGAGGTGACTGAGGTTGTGTGAGGTCTTAAAGCTGGGTCTCTGATCTGATGAGTCTAGTGTTATTACAAGAAGAGACACTGTTCAGGTAGGTTGGCTCACACCTGTAGTCCCAGCACTTTGGGAGGCTAAGGCAGGCAGATCACTTGAGCTCAGGAGTTCAAGACCAGCCTGGACAACATGGCAAAACCCCATCTTTACAAAAAATACAAAAATAAGCCAGGAATGGTAGCATGTGCCTGTAATTCCAGTTACTCAGGAGGCTGAGGTGGGAGAATCGCTTGAGCCCAGAGGTTGAGTCTACAATGAGCTGAGATTGCGCCACTGCACTTCAGCCTGGGTGACAGAGTGAGACCCTGTATGAAAATGAGAGACACCAGAGAGCCTGCTCTTTCCCTCTCTACCCTGTGAGGACACAGCAGAAATGGCAACTGCCACCAAACTAAGATGAGAGCCCTCACCAGAAACCAAGTGGGCCAGCACCTTGACCTTAAACCTCTCAGCTTCCGGAATTGTAAGAAATCAATGTTCGTTGTTTTAAGCTACCTAGTCTAGGGTATTTTATTATGGCAGCCCACACTGAATAAGATAATACCCAATTGTCTTTCACAGAATGGAGTTTTAGGTCATCCTTCTGTTCATAGTCAGTGTTTGGGTAACACTGGGCAGATTTCAAATCCTGGATATAGGGTCTTGTCAGGCCCTGTGCATTGTAAGGAATCCTACAATTGGACTGGGATTCCAGGAAAGACTCTTGTTACAGCAGAAAATGGGACTGCTGCTCAAAATCTAAGGTGGAAGACACAGCAATGGGACTGGGCATATGGTCAGCACGAAGGGAGCTCAACTCACCCTCACTCAGACTCATTCCAGACACCAGATGTTAAAGGAGGCACAGATATGTGATACACTTTCTTCTCTGCGCTGCATGTTGTTGATGAGCCAGACAAAACTGAGCTTAAACAGAAAGACCACTAGAGCCCAAAGCAGAGGGAAGAGCAAGGGCTTGTCATTATCTTCAGCTATAAAGTACTTATTTCCACTAGATCTTGCAGTTTTTAAAGGCAAACCTAACATCACTGCATATTAAAACTTTGGTTGTTTTGTCATTGTAGTTGCATGTTTATTATCATTTAAAAAAGAATTTATATATAATTAGTAGAGTTGAAAGTAATTGTTGAGTTATATCCAGTGGACTAAATTCTCTAAAATACCATTGAGACATTTATATAATCTCTTTTATAATTAATCTCTGGCAATCCTATCAAATGATTGTCCTTTACTTGAGGTATGGATTGTGATTCTCCGTGTGTGGTCTTTATTTTTACTATCAGCATATTGATTGTTTAGCATTGATAATATTTCCTGCAGCTTGAGAGATTTATCTTCCAAATTAGATATTGTTATTTCCCTTGTTTGAGTAGGTAGGTGTCTGAATTTACGCTAATTAGAATTGACTGTTCCAGGTTGACAAAGAGCCCTACAGGCTAAATCATGATATGCATAAGGAGTAAACTTAGTTTTCTCAAGAGTCAATATTTTTCCATTTGGTTTATCACAATTCAGAATGTTCCATAAAATATTTTTCAGAAATAAAATTTTCAAAGTATAAAACACAGACATAAAATATATTTACTACAGTATGAAACTTCACTTAAACCCATTCTAGTCAATATCTTTTCATGTAGGAGATTTAAACTCTCCAATTATATTCAATAAAGATAGTTTAGTACAAATACATATCAGTCATATTGTACAGCCCTGGGGAATATCAGGATAAACAAAACATAGTCCTTGGCTTTGGGAAGCTCACAGATGAGTAGCAGGGAGAGGCAGACAAGTTTGATAACAATTATAACACAGTCTGCTATGGGAGACAGGTATTCATGGGGTGCTACAGGAACAAAGCAAAATAACGTTTAACTCAACATAATTGGGAGGTATCATAGAAGTTTTCTTAAAGACACAATACTTGACTGTTGAAAGATATATGGGAACTATCCAGGTGGGTGGGGAAAGACTGGAATATGGGTGAAGCACTCTAGGCAGAAGGAACGGTACATCAGTGTTCAAAATTCTGAAAAAGCAACATGTATTTGGGGGGAACTTCACGTAGAATGACGTTTTCTGAGACTAGAGTATTAAAGATAATGGACTGAGAGGCCAAACCAGGAATCATGTTGTGTTATATTTTAGGGATTTGGATGAAGAGACATAATATCCTTGTAAAAAGTGGAGTGTTGTGATTACTTTCATACCTTAGAAATTTCACTGATAAGTGATGATAGCATCCACCTATCTTTTCTCATTTACTCCTTATCATAATCTGTGTCCAGCTGAATATTTGTAATATATTGGACTTTACTGAAAGGTTGGTCATTTTCTGTTATTCCCTCCTTTATTCTTCCTCTTAAATTTATCTGTATTTAATTTTCAATTATTCATGGTAGCTAATGATGACAGGATGGATGTTATGCATATTCACTTGCATAAATATTCCTTCTCTTCATTTATTACCTGGAATTATATTGCTTAAATGGGACTATGGTCAAAAGAAATTATGTGGCTACTGAGAACTGAAATCAACAATGTTCCTTGTCCCTTGCATAATACTGGGGATAGACTTTCTTCCTCGACTCTACACACTGCATATTTTACTTGTTTATTACGTCTATTAGTTATTGAAACTCTATTAAATTCATATACATCTATATGAAACTGTGCTAGGACCAGGTAAACATAACTTTGTTTCTTTCAAGAAAGGCCTGCTCAAGGGAGAAAAGACCAAGTCAATGAAACAGTTTACTTATGAGAACTAACAGTTTATTCATTCATCAAAATTTGCTTCAAGACCCCTGCCTCACTGTGTCTACCACTCCAAAGCTATTGAAACAAAACAAAACAAAATACAAAACAAAATAACTTCTGCCCAATCTCAGCCAGTTTTCCACTTGCAAGATTCACTTGAAAAACACTCAACCAAGACTCTATAAATACCCTGCCCCAATTTCCTATTTTGAGACATTATTAAAACTCTCTGAAGGTGATGTTCTCCTTTACTGCAATAAGTCTAACAAATATAGCTTGCCTTGGTCCTAGATTTTTCTAGTGTTTTTAATGGGGAGCACTGACAGTCAATTATCTTCTACTCTAAACTAGTGTTGACTGTCTGCTGTTCAGAATACATAGTATTCCCCTTAACTGCAGTTTCACTTTCTGAGATTTCAGTTACACATGGTCAACTGAGGTCTGAAAATAGCTGAGTATATTATAGTAAGACATTGAGAGAGAGAGGGGCTTAGGGTCAGGGAGAGAGAGAGAGAACATATTTACATAACTTTTATAACAGTATATTTTAAAATTATTGTATTTTATTTTTATTTTTGATAATCTCTTACTATGCCTAATTTATGAATTAAACATTATCATATTATGCATGTATATGACAAAACAGAGTGTATATATACACGGTTTGGCACTATTTGTGGTTTCAGCCATCCACTGGGCAACCTGGAATAGATCCTGCGTGGGTAAGCGGGAACAACTATAATTTTCTCTGTGGTATTCTGATGAAGTTACTGCAGCCACATTTCCCCTAAGACAATATTTGGAGATTGATGAGAAATGCTATATAGGTAAGAGCACAAATTAACTAAGTCATTTCCTTTTTGCAGACAAAATTTTATCAAATAATTTTGGGTAAGAGCTGTTGGCAGAATCAAAATTTTGAGTGATGGGGGAGGTGTTATCCATCTGTTTAGGTGGACACTTCATCCCATGAACTGTGCTAAGCACTACTATATTTCTGGACAAAAGCAGAATAAATTTTTTACTTAAGGTTGCTCAGTACTTCTTTATGACTCCTCATTGCTCTCATTATAAATTCCAATTTATATCTTCCAATGTCCTTTATAATCTTACCTCTGCTTATGACTACATTTATTTTACGCATTCTCCTCCTCACATTCTTCTATACACAGATTCATTTTGCAAACACACTAAGTACTTGATTGTCTCTGTGCTTTGCACGTGGTTTTCCCTCAGCTTGGATCAAGTTCTACACATTTAATAAGTTAAGCCCTACATTTCTTTCCTGTCTCAGTCCAGTTACTACTTCCTCTGGGGATTGTTTTGTGAACCCCTAAAATTATACTAAGTTCCCCTCTTGCTTAATTTCATAGTGTTCTGTGGTTTCCCTATTATAGTACTTGTTACATTCTATTATAATTAGAGTTTATGTGTATATTTCTTGCCCAGGCTCCCCACTCCAGATGGTAAGCTTCTTAATGGAGATACTATGTGTTATTTTCTTCTACATGTTCCCCACCCAGCATACTGCCTGCATAGTAGATGTTTCATAAATATTTGTTGAGTAAATAAATACTTGGCCTGTTGCTTTCAATGACCTTCTCTCATGCTCTAGTAACTCTGTTGTACTGGTCTCAAGACCTTCTACTGTTGTATACTATACCTGACATGAAACTTGAAAATTGATTGCACACTCTATTAGTCTATTATCTTACTACTAATAAAGACATACCTGAGACTGGGTAATTTATAAAAGAAAGAGATTTAAGTGGCTCACAGTTCAGATTGGCTGGGGATGCCTCACAATCATGGTGGAAGGCACATGAGGAGCCAAGTCATGTCTTACATGGCAGCAGGCAAAAGAGAGCTTATGTAGGAGAATTCCGCTTTATAAAACCATAAGATATCATGAGACTTTTTCACTATCATGAGAGCAGCATGGAAAAGACCCACCCCCATGATTTAATTACCTCCCACCTGGTCCCTCCCGTGACACATGGGAATTATAGGAGCCATAATTGAAGATGAGATTTGGGTGGGGACACCACCAAACCATATCACACAGGTTGATTTTGCTATAATGAAGCACAATTTTTCTAAAAAATTGGTGTTGTATGCTAGAGGGATACTTGCATTCTGGCTGGTCACAGGATTTGAACTAGCAAATAAAAAAAAAATCAACTTTTATGTTAGAGTCAAGAGATACATGTACAGGTTTTTTACATGGGTATATTGTGTGATGCTGAGGTTTAGCATATGATTAATCTCATCACCCAGGTAGTGAGCATGGGACTCAATAGTTTTTCAACCCTTGCCTCCCTCCCTCCTGCTTGTAGTAGTCCCCAGTGTTTATGGTCCCATCGTTATGTCCATATGTACTCAATGTATAGCTGCTACTTATAAGTGAGAACATGTGGTATTTGGTTTTCTGTTCCTGCATGAAGTTTCTTAGGGTATGGGCTCAGCTGCTTCTGTGTTGCTGCAAAGGACATGATTTTGTTCTTTTTTATGGCTTCATAGTATTCCATGGTATATATGTACCACATTTTCTTTATCCAGTCCACCCTTGACAGGCACCTAGGTTGATTCCATATCTTTGTAAATAGCAAAATTTAAAGCTTCAACCTTTGCCATATATTTAATGTGCCCTTCCCCATTTAGTTATTGTACTCTTGTTGTGTACATTTCACTTTTACACATTGAAATCTCTTCCTCTTAAATATGCAAACTTCTGTTTTTTTTTTTTCACATATGAACCCAATCTTTAAGGTACAACTTGTTCTAGCAGCTTTGCATTTGTACACAAGTTCCCTTGGTCTTGTGCCCTCTGCCCACTGCCTCATTGCCCTTCCCCTCTCCACTCAAAGGTTTACTTTCCATTATAATTATTGTGGTTGCCTGAATTTCTCCAAGCCATCAGTGCCATTGAGACATGTCCCTCTGTACTTCTAGAGTATAAAGAAATTTATATTAGAACCCAAAAGTGTGAGGGAAGCAGAACAGACCTGGCTATATGGGCCAAGATCAATACCTAAGCTGCAAATTATTTCAGGATGACTGGATATATCAGTATTATGATGATGATGAATAAGTGCAAATAGTGAGGTTGGAGGAATATCAAGAAGTCTACCACCTCAATATCTTGTCCACTTGCTGTCAACTCTTTCTAGTGATCACCATTCAAAGGCCATTCTTTACTTTAAAATGTCTTCAGAAACATATAAATAGCATGGAAATAAACCCACTTTCTCATTTACGGTGCCCAGTATCACTCTGGTAGAATTACCTTTATAAAGGTGAAAGGCAGTTGATATAGTTTGGATATTTGTCCCCATCCAAATCTCATACGGAAATGTAATCCCCAGTGTTGGAGGTGGGGCCTGGTGGGAGGTATTTGGGTTGTGGAGGTGGATTCCTCAGGGCTTGGTGTTATCCTCATGATAGTAAGTGAGTTCTCATGAGATCTGGTTGTTATAAAGTGTGGCAGCTCTTCCACCCTACTCTCTTTCTTGCTTCTGCTTCTGCCATGTAAGATGCCTACTCCCTCTTCACCTTGTAAGCCAAAAATAAAATTCTAAGCCCCCTCAGTCAACTGAATGGACCCCTCCTCTGAGCCAAAAGCATTCCAAAGTTAATCTGAAACACAAGTTCAGGCCAAGATGGGAATGGGTGGCTGGACATGCCTCATTATGGCCTCCTCCCTTTGGAATTCAGGCACAACTGACTGGCATTAACATTAAAACTGAGACCTTAAGACAATCTATATTCTCTGAAGCCTGCTACCTGGTGGACTCATCTACATAATAAAAACTTTGGCCTCTGCAACCCCTTATCTTAATCCAGACACTCCCTTCTATTGGTTCTAGGTCTTTAAGTACATTCTTTCAACCAACTGCCAATTAGAAAATCTTCAAATCCACTTGTGACCTGGAAGTCCCCCACTTTGAGTTTTCCTGCCTTTCAAGAGCAAAGCATGCACATCTTACATGTATTGAATGATGCCTTATGTCTCCCTAAAGTATATAAAACCAAGCTGTAACCCAACCATCTTGGGCACATATTCTCAGGGCCTCCTGAGGCTGTGTCATGGGCATGTTCTTAACCTTGCAAAATAAATTTCTAAATTGGTTGAGACCTGTTTCGGATACTTTTGGTTTATAGCCTTCTGCCATGATTGTAGGCTTCCTGAGGCCTCTCCAGAAGGAGATGCTGCTGCTGTGCTTCCTGTACAGCCTGCAGAACCATGAGTCATTTAAACTGCTTTTCTTATAAATTACCCAGTCTCCAGTATTTCTGTATAGCAATGAAAGAATGGCCTAATACAGAAAATTGGTACCAAGAAATGGGGCATTGCTATAAAGATATCTGAAAATGTTAAAGCAACTTTGGAACTGGGTAATAGGAAGAAGTTTGAAGAGATTAGAGGGTTCAGAAAAGAACAGGGATATGAGGGAAAGTTTGGAATTTCCTGTTTCAATGGTTGTGAACAGAATGCTGATATGGACAGCAAAAGCCAAGCTGGGGTTTCAGATGGAAATGAGGAGCTTATTGGGAACTAGTGCAAAGGTCAATGATGTTTTTATGCATTAGCAAAGAACTTGGCTGCATTGTGTCCATGCCCTAGGGATCTGGGGAAGTTTGAACTAAAGAGCAATCATTTAGGGTACCTGGTGATAGAAATTTCTAAGGAGCAAAGCATTCATGAGGTGCTTCTAACAATCTGTGAATCTGTGGCTGCTTCTAACAACTTATGCTTAGATGTGGCAAAAATGACCTAAAGTTGGAATTTACATTTAAAAGTGAAGCACAGTGTAAAAGTTTAAAAAAATTGTAGCCTGTATAACAGCAAAGCTCATTTTCAGATGAAGAATCCAAATGGGATATGGATTTCTCCCTTTTGGAATGGGGAGGTTTACCCAATGCCTACACCCCGCGTTGTATCTTGAAAGTAAATCTCTTGATTTGATTTTACAGGTTCATAGGTGGAAGGAACTCATTTTCAGATGAGACTTTGGACTTGGGACTTTTGGGTGATGCTGAAACAAGTTGAGACATTTGGGGGGCTGCTGGGGAGGCATAATTGTATTTTGCAACCTGAGAAGAATGTGAGATTTGTGGGGGCCCAGGGCAGAATGACATAGTTTGGATATTTGTCCCCACCCAAACCTCATGGTGAAACATAATCCCAAATGTTGGAGGTAGGACCTGGTGGGAGAAGTTTGGGTCATGGGAACCGATCCCTCATGGCTTGGTGCTGTCCCCGTGATAGTGAATTTGTTCTCATGATATTTGGTTGTTGTAAAGTGTGGCACCTCCGCAACCCCACCCCACTCTCTCTCTTGCTCCTGCTTTCGCCATGTGAGGGCTGCTCTCCATCTTCCACCATGATCGTAAGCTTCATTAGGCCTCCACAGAAACAAATGCTGCATTATGCTGCCTGTACAGCCTGCAGAGCCATGAGCCAATCAAACCTCTTTTCTTATAAATTACCCAGTCTCAGGTATTTCTTCATAGCAGTGCAAGAATGACCTTATACAGGAGTCTAACTGTCACATCCAGCTTTGAGGAACTAAGCCACAGAGCAGGCTTCTGGAGAGGAGACAGGCATTCAAAAACAAATTTCAGATACTTTGTTGCAGGTGTACCCCAATTTATAATTGTTTCAGGTCCTGCTCCTCAGATTATCAGGACCTCAGAGCCCTCTTAGAGGTTCTTTTCTCCCCTCTAGTGTTTGTAGGAAATTCTCCAGAAGTTTCTCTATCAGTTCTATCATTCCTTTGTCTCCTAGGTTGCCTGGGTTTGAAAGCCTGATCTCTAGGCTGTCTAAGGCTATAACTCATGTTTCTGCTAATTGCTTCCTGCAGTCTTGGGGTCTCTCCCTAATGCCGTATTTATGCTCTTATCACTATGATAGACTGTGGTATGGGGAGGTGAAGGAAGAGAGAGAAAGAGAGAGAGAGAGAGAGAGAGAGAAATCCTTAGTTCTTTATAGCAAAACTAAGGCGAGGATTTAAAGCCATTTCACAAGGCTTTGGAGACAGTTGTGGGATAAGTGGAGGGAACTGCAACCCAGAGAGCAACTTATAGTTGCTAAAATGTGGCTACTGTCAGAAGCCACAGACCCAGTTCCATTCTTGTGGTTGGCAAACGTTACCAAACATTTCCAATGACCATGAATATCTGGTTCTCTTCTCCTTTTGAGCACTCAGAAGAATAGACTTATTAGCCACCTTGAAACTGGGTAGTGCCATGAGATTAGTTCTGGCAAGTGTGAAAGGAAGCAGCGCCATCCCAAAGTGTGGGAGGCCCTGGGCCTATTTTGCTTTATATAAACAATTTGATCTAAAAATATGTGTACAATTCATGGGCTCATGTAAGTTATAGTTATTTATCAGTGAACATTTAGAATAGCAATTAGAGAAGAGGTACTTAGGTACTTGATTGCTGGTCAAGTCAGAGCAAGTGAAGTTTTTTTGTAGTGTCCAGGCACCATCTTTTTGGATTCATGTTGGGGAACTATCTTTTGCCTTCTTTATTAGCAAATGCACCACTTTTGGCTAATTTCATATTTCCTACTGAGGAGAAAAAGGTAATAATATTATTACTCACAGTGCCATGGTCCATTGGAAGCTGTTTGTATTGGAACAACGTAGATCTTCATGCCTCTTCAGTTTTCTAATTTCGCAGACTCGATGCTGGTTACAGCATCACTCCTGACACTGCATTATCCATCCCACCAACCCTGAATACTGGCTTTGAATGATTCTCTCAAAAGTTGTTACTGTGCTTCTTTGATGATAATCACACATGCAAGTCTAACCCAGTGTATGAAGGAAAGTGTGAATGATAATTCATTTTTGGTTATGTTAAATGTACTATTCAAAATTTTGTAGTGTAAATGAATTATAGCACATCTTCCAAACATGTTTCTCTTAAACTCCTTAGGCTATAATCACTTCATTCTTAGAATACTATTACTTTCATTGTTGACTATATCCCTGAATTCCACACACCGACTCTGGCAGGAAAGGTAGAGTGAGAAGTGCAGTGCCATTCACATAAGGAGTGTTTAGTTCCTAATCTGACATGGCTTAAGACAGACCTGGTAGAAAATGATATCAGCACAATTGGAAACAAGAGAAAACATCAATTGGAAGACCCTATTGACTTTGACCAGCAATGATCTAAAAATCCATTGAAGGAGAACGGCAATCTCCACCTCTCTTCCAGACTTTCTCTCTCATGTGATGCAGAGCCTTCAAAAAGGGTGACGTGACTGCACTGCATGCCAGCAGTAGGAGGTACACAGAATAAAAAATGCCTTCTGTCACCCTTGGGTGCTGTAGACTGGAGATGTTGTAAATTGAAAACAGATGGGTGAGAGCTGACACAGGGGTAGACACAGGGCTCAAACCCAAGAGATGGTGGGGGACAGATGGTAACTCAGAAGACAGAACTTGTCTTGTGTCCAACGTGAGTGAGAATCACCCAAAATAGCATGTTGTTACCATTCTGACAGTCAGTCTTGTGTAATTTCATAAAAGAAGTATCACACTGCTTGTTGGGAGTAATCTCCTTTAGGCTATCCCCCCAAGCCCCAGAACCAAAGTCAGACATGTGGTGCCAGGATGACCCTGTAGGTGCCAGTCCCAGAGCTTCCTAGAGCTCTGGGACTCTGGTTAACTCTATGTATGGGATAGAGGATCAGAGTGTATATTAAAGGGGAAAAATGGGGGTGAGAGCTCATGTAGGTCCTGGTCTTGGCTTGGGGTGCTCTTCCTGGGTTATGCTGCCAGGCCTAGCTAAGTCCCAGGCACTGGTACTGCCCTCCAAATTCCAGATACCCCTGAGGTGTGGGGCCCAGGTTAAACAGCAGTACTTTCTGGAAGTGACATGTGTCATTTCCAGCCTGAAGTATAGAAAAACCCGTGCGCTTTTCTATTTTCTGGCTGCAGCAATAAAAATGCTGCCTATTCCAGATGGTAAGGCTGCTAACTGTGGAGTCTCAGTCAGCCTGAGATCCTGAGTGACTGTGTGGAACAGAGCCTCTTGCTCATCCACAAGGGACATGTAACCTGAATCAGAAATAAACTACTTTTTGTGTTTAGCCTACAAGGTTTATTGTTACAACAAAAAGGCCTAGCCTATCCTGATTAACACAGATCCTCTGTATGATGGTTACTCTCCAGCCACAGGCTAGCCACATATAACAAGAAATACAATGTAGCCGCTGTCCTCATGGACCACTCAATCTAGTGGGAGTTACACTTACATAAATGAAAATTACGATACAATGGAGTACACATAATATTAGGGTGACAGAGGTATTAGGGATCTTAGAGAAAGGGCACCTCTTCTTGAGGGAGTAGTTGGGGTACAGATGGACTCTTCAAACCTTCAGATGAGGCTAAATTATATTTTAACATCATTTTAGTTCCAAATTGTATCTCCTAGCTGTTGTGGCCTTGAGTAAAGCACCCATCAAATAAGATTGTGTGTCCTCTTGATTTGTCATCTCTAAAGAGACAGGGTCCATATCTTCCAACTTGCTTCGTAAGTGCACTCAGCTCCATGTTCTACTTGGTGCTGATGATGCCAGCTAGCTTCTGATTTCAGCAGAGAGACACTATTGAATTCATCTGACCTCTGCACTGAAAATAAATCTTTGGTGAAAAGAAGGCAATGTAAAATGGGACCCTCACTTTTATCCTTATCTATTGGCATAATTGTTGTCTATTTATTTTCAAGTGTTTTGCATGCCAGTGTTTTCAAAGACTGACTTCTAAATATGCTTCAAAGAGAGTAAAACTGCATAATAAAAAATTCAGAGAAATTTTAAAAAAATGGATTAGTTTGTAAAGGGGCAGGCGGTTGAGTAACTAGAGAGAATTCAAATGCTTCTCATTACTAGGATACGTGGAAATCTTTCTTTCCTAAAATTAGAGTGGTTGGGGAAGAAGGGAGCATTTATTTGTTAAAAATTAACCTTTCATGAATTGGAAGAATTGATTAATAGGCATAGTCTGAGTAAGTGGGAATTGGTTGACTGGGTAGAAGTGATTGCAGGGAAAGTTCTTGAAATGGAGATGAAGAGCTAGAAGCTTCATGCTTTCTGAAAAACAATATGGAATCACTTGGATTCAGATCGTGGTTAAGAGTTTGAAGATTTTAGACACAGACAAAAGTATATTAAATTCCTGGCTCTATTTTCTATCTTAGTGATATGTGGCAAATTCTTTGACCTATTCATGACTAGTTACTTCTTTAAAAGTTTTGAAAAATATTCAATAATACTTTGGAAGTGGGATAATTGTTCTTGTTACATTAGATTATGTGATGATTCAAGGAGATACTGAACCATGCTTGGCATAAAGTGCTTAATAAAGAGGAGCCCTTTACTCTTTACAATGTTGATGACTATCAACATTATTAAGTAAATACAGACTTCCTAGTGCTTAGGCTAAGATAAAAGTATGGAGAGGCATTTTACATAATTACACCATGAGGGTGTGCCCAAGAAAGAAGCATCATATATGTGTTTGTACGCAGGGATTCTGGGAGACAGGAATCCATTTTTGCTAGATTGGATCTTGAAAGACTGTGTTGCTAAAGCTACAGCAGCCATCATGTTGCCATGAGGAAAAAGCCTGGAATTTCTAGTGATAAACATGAGCAGAAAAGTAGAGCAATACGAAGACAGAAAAATAAAAAGATAGGGGAAATCTCAATCCAGATAGTGTATGTGATCTCTGAGTCCAGCCATGCCTAATGTTGGTGCAACCCCTGGATTTTCTAATTCTTGAGCTAATAAATTCTGAGTTTGAGTCTTTTGAGTTTTCAAGTACTTGCAACAGAAAGGATCCATTAAAAATAATTAGTTTTTGATAAAAGAAGGGTATTTTCTCCCCTCTTTCTTTCTTGAGTTTAGACATGATGCCTGGAGCTATATTAGCTGGATATCCGCCTGGAGGCAAAAATCTTGGGGCAAAGGCTAACAGAAATGCTGACATAGTTATCTTGACAGTATAGAGCCATGGAAGTAATGCCAAACTCACTTTTTGTATTAGTTTATTAGAGATGCTATACAAAGTACTACAGATTAGGTGGTTTAAATAACAGAAATGTATATTCTCACAATGCTGGAAGCTAGAAGTCTGAGATCAAGGAGTCAGCTCGGTGGGTTTCTTCTGAGACCTCTTTTCTTGGCATGTAGGTGGTTATCTTCATGTGTTTTCCTGTGGTGCTCCCTCTGAGTGTGTGTGTGTATCCAAATCTCTTCTTTGAAGGATACCAGTCTTGTGGGATAAAGTCCCACCCTAATTACCTTATTTCAACTTTAGGATCTTTGTAAAGATAGGATCACATTCTGAGGTACTGAGGATTAGGACTTCAACATATGAATTTTGAGGGAACATGATTCAGCCCATAACACTTTTATTATAGAAAAGCAACACGTAGAAAAGTCATAATATTTCAGATTATTTTGTTAATATTTTAGAAGCTAAACAAATAGTTTAAACCCTGTTGGAAGTAGTTTATTTGAATTTCCATTTATGTAGATATATTTCTTTTGACTCACTAGGAGCTGGGCTATAATCTCATGCTTTGGTAATACATACAATTCTTGAAAGAAAAGGGTTTTAGACAAAAGATGCTTTGCTCCTGAGTTCAGGGAACATAGATTATGTTTCTCCTTCATTTTATAAAAACGGACTGTTTTTTCCCCCGCAGAACTCCAGGGAATGAATCTAGGGCTTCAATAACTTAGATCATAGGAGGAGGGAAACAAAACCCAACAATGTGGACTGGGCTTCACAAGGGCATGATCCCATGTATAGAAGGAAGTTTGACCAAGAGGATTAATAATAGCTCCTGCCATTACCAGAGTACTGTCTGACTCCTGGAAGCCAAAAAGTAGCCCTCTTACCCTTTCTCTCCAAGACTAGATCACTTGACTCAATCCTAAAACTTGAGGTGATAATTGCAAATGTTAACGTTTTCAACTACGCAGTGGAGGCATTGCCTTTTTGGGAGCTTAGTGAGCACTTCAGCAAACTTTCTATATCTCCCCAGGGGGTGAAAACCTGCACAAGTTGGATTCCAGGCCTGTTAAGTTTAAAAAAAAAAAAAGAAAAGAAAAGGAAATTTATCTAAGTGCCGGGAAGAAAAGTCAGGTTTTAAAATATTGTCCATGACTTGTTTTCTAATGGCTTCTAATTTCTCATGTAGGCAATCTCATTTGAAATGAGATTTGAGTAATAAGAAAAAGCATGGTATTCGAAAACTATTCATACATATACAATAAAGCTTTAACGATTTTTTCCTTCCAAGATTTTAGTATAGGTCTTTACATAGGTTGAGCTTTTACATTTTTTAAATGGAATTTCAGCTTGATTAGGAACTCCAACGGGAGAGGGCTGATCCAGATTAGAACCCAGACAGCTTGTTCACCCACTGTATTTTGCCCAGTAGAGGGCACTTGGAACTCACACATAAATTGTAGTGGCAGCAGTGGTAGCGGCAGCAGCATTTAAGATATCCATTTTCATTGCCATGGTGATTCTTTTCTTTTCTTTTTTTTTCTTTTTTTTTTGAGAGAGTTTCTTTCGCTCTTGTTGCCCCAGGCTAGAGTGCAAGGGCGCGATCTCGGCTCCCTGCAACCTCCGCCCACCGGTTCAAGCAGTTCTCCTGACTCAACCTCCTGAGTAGCTGAGATTACTCGCCACCACACCCAGCTAATTTTTTGTATTTTTAGTAGAGAGGGGGTTTCACCATGTTTGCCAAGCTGGTTGTGAACTCCTGACCTCAGGTGATCCGCCCGTCTCGGCCCTCCAAACTGCTGGGATTACAGGCGTGAGCCACCGCGCCTGGCCGCCATGGAGATTCTTAATTAACAGATAACATCAGGTTTTCATTGACACTAGTAAAATGAGGTGACTGTGACCTTGATTAATAAAATGTGTAATCATTTTGGAAATATCAGGAGTTAGAAACTACTTAGATATGTCTTCTTGGTGATTGTGCTGACCTGTAATCAATACAAACAAAATCTAAATTGCAAATTATTCTTCATGTTACATCCCCAGGGTAAAATTTTATTTCTTTTAAAATAACATTGGGTATATATTTGTGACAGCTTTAGGATAAGAAAGTAATAGACATATAACATCTATTATTCTTACCTGAGGAGAATTGAATTGCTTAATACTTTTAATTATCAAATAAACAAATTTCAGGCACAGGAAAAAGAAGTCTTACAATGTTATGAAATCTATTTCTAAGCTTCAACGTTTTCTCCTTCGTCCTCAGAGTACAGATTAAGAAGCAAAATGAGGAAAACGATCTTCTCTCTCTGTTCTGTTTACAAGTCAAAAGCTTTGATATACCACTAGAGGGCACTCATTACCCTGTTATCTTTCTGAGGCCATTGACTCAGCAGGGTTCCCATTCAAACGGAATCTCTGCATTTACTAACATTTGTGAATTATTTAGGAATGATCAGAAACACCCCATAATTCTGGACAGATTTTTCCTTTCTAATGCTTCTTCTGATTGTGACAAAAGGTCCTTGATTGCATCAAATGTAAACTAGAGGGACTTAGCAAATTCAGATTGCTTTTGCAACCATACATGAAATGTACTTTTACTATCATACATTTTAATTTTATAACGCAAAGTAAAATTTAAGGACATTTGTGCTTCTCTTTTATGTTTTACTTTTATAGAAGCAATTTTGGATATTAATCACTTTGGAACTACATCTTTGTGATGTTTCACAGCATGAAAATCAACTACTACATTGGTTTCTTACCGTTTCTTTGCAGAATGATGAAAAAAATTATTAATCTCGTGAAAATCCTTCTAATTGCACCAGTTTTCTGCTGTTGGGTAGCATATCTCCAACTCTAAAATTTTATTACTCAGGTCTTTCAGTACAGCATGTGGTTAGGTTGTATTATTATTTGCAAATATTTACTCCACCTTCTTCCCAATGGGAGGAAGATTACCCACGCCATCATGCTGAGCTTGGTCAATGGAATGTGAGAAGAATAATGATGCCAATTGCAAGCAAAGACCATAAATATGATTTAAAAATAAAGGCATTAGCCTCTTGCCTTTCCCTTTTGCCATGAGAATGCATGTGTTATGAGAATGCATGAGTGGCTGCTGTCAGCCTGGGTCCCTGAATGTGAAGCTCTATGGAACAGAGCCAAGGTTTTCAGAGCCAAGTGACACTCGCTGGCATGTTACTTGGGCAAGAAACCTGTTTACTGTTGTAAGCCACTAGAGTTTTAGGGTTGCTTTTTGTGCAGCAAACCAGCAAACTGACTTGTATAGAAATTGATATGAGGAGTGGGGAACTATTCTATGAAAATAAAAATGGTGTCGCAATTGCTTCAGGATAAAGCAGTAGGTGGTAAGAAAACTGGAAAGGAAATTGAAAAACAGTGGTGATCGATGTAATATAGTTTTCTGCAATGGTAATAACTTTGGAGGCAGAGAGTGTACCTCATGAAATTGTAGCTTTGGCTGGCGAGGCATTTAAAAATAATATTACTAGTGTGAGTTGGTTATTAGTTACATTTGATAAGATTTTTTAAAAGGAAATAAACACAGAAAATAACTGACCTGTTTGTAGGAAGGAGCGAAATAGAAAACACAGAGTCCCAAATCTTGGGATTTCAGAGTTGAAAAGTGAAACTGTTTTCAGTCATCAATTGATAAAAAATAAAATTAAGAAAGGTTTTGAGCCAAAAACACTGATTAAGACATAGGTACAGCTAAAATTAGGGGTGTGGTCACAAATCCTAAGGGCACAATTCTGCCACAGCTAGATAAGTGCACAGTACCTTTAATTAAGTCTAAGGAAAAACATGTCTACAAAATAATTGTGGTAGCAGCTACTGGCACACAGAAATGTAACCACATAGATAAATAGCTAAATCTTTGAAAGAGTTGTACTGCCAAAAGCACTGTCATCTTCAATTCAAAGAGACTGTAACTGTTTGAGATGATTTGTCCCCCAATTTTCTTGGGCAAGAGGCAGGCTGAGAAAGCTGCTTCTTCCCCTAGGATGTTATTGTCTCCAATGCTCTCCTCAGGTGCATCCAACAAGAATAAGGTAAAAGAGAAGATGTTCTAGAGGGTGGATTCAAGACAGAGAGAATGATGGACTGAGGGTATCTCCACTTCTACTTCCTCAAGAGCTGAATAGAGGCAACTCAAGAAACATTTCCTACTCTAGGTTAGGAGGCCTCATGATGCTTGTTCAGCAGAATTTCAAAATTACTGTGTATTACTGATGGCTAAGTGTCTCTCTTCCTTCCTCTTTATGAATGGAGGTTTCATTTTAGTTGTTCTGTCCCTGTTTCACCATTTTATATGAGTGTGTATGAGTTATTTTATACCTGACTTAGAGACTACCACAAGATCTTCAACTTTGCACCTGATGCCATAAGTGGATGAGATTTTCAAGGTATATTTAATGGGAGTGAGTAACTTTGAGTGAGAAAGGAAGGCAAGTCAATATCCAGAAAAGGTGTTCTTTGATCGATTGTATATTCTTTGCAAATGTATATTTCCCTCTCCTGCTCTGAGGAGAATGTATTTTCTTGCTTCATGGACGTTGGGCTACTCCATGTGATTTTTTTTTTTTTTTTTTTGGCCAATGGAATGTGAGCCAATGAGACAAACATTGTATTTGCACAGAAGCTTCAAAAGTGATTGCTTCTTGTTAGCCTCTGCCACAAAAGTAAGCATCTTTCCCTGAGGTCCTGGGATGAAAGGAAATATGGTACAGAGTTGAACAAAGCTCTAGTACCCCCATCCATTCCACAGATGCAGACATGTGAGTAGGAAACAAATGTTTGCTGTTACAAGCCACTGAGATTTTAGAAGGTTTCCTTCATGGCAAGCTCATTAATGAAGGACTCAAGATCTTTTTGGCCGGGCGCGGTGGCTGAAGCCTGTAATCCCAGCACTTTGGGAGGCCGAGACGGGCGGATCACGAGGTCAGGAGATCGAGACCATCCTGGCTAACACGGTGAAACCCCGTCTCTACTAAAAACTACAAAAAACTAGCCGGGCGACGTGGCGGCGCCTGTAGTCCCAGCTACTCGGGAGGCTGAGACAGGAGAATGGCGTGAACCCGGGAGGCGGAGCTTGCAGTGAGCTGAGATCCGGCCACAGCACTCCAGCCTGGGTGACAGAGCGAGACTCCATCTCAAAAAAAATAAAAATAAAAAAAATAAATAAATAAAAAAANAAAAAAAAAAAAAAAAAAAAAAAAAAAAAAGATCTTTTTTGAAATTACCTTTGCAGTTTTGTTCAAGGGATGTAGTGCCCATAAAAAATTTATTAGTTATTTAAGAAATAATCATTTAAACTATAGTATTCCAAAAAATCTTAGCTTAATGCCAAATAAAATGAAATGTATTTTTCTTTATTAAAATGAAGCAAACACTTGCTGATGTTGAAACCTCAACACACAGGAAATTAGAACGTTAGAAATTAGAAAATAGAAAGACAATTCCATAAGGTTATTGGTTTTATTTAGTAGGAGTTTGTGGTATATGTATAGTACATTAATGAGTCAAATCAAACTATTTGTAATGTAGGCCTTAAGAGTGAACTGGACACTTTTGAAAACTATAGATGCATTACTGACATACATGCACTACTGAGAACTGTCAGATTATATGCATGAACCTTTGCCAATGACTTTCCAGTTTGGTAATGTGTCATACTAGAGCAACAGGATCATTTAGAAGCATGCCTTATGTGATGTGATACTAGTAGTGAAGTAACAACATTTGCTTGCAATTTTTCTTTTACAAATTAGAAAGGATTCAAGACTATCCCTATTGTAACCCCAGGCTTACATTCATTCCAGCATGCTTTCTTATGTGGGAGAGTAATGGAGCATCCTAGTATATGTAGCATCCTAGTAACCCCACAAAATCCCAGGTTGATTTTGTTTGTGTTTCAGGCCATTATATATGCTGCACTTGGAAAATGTGTTCCTCATCTGTCATGTGAATGTGTAGCAGGGGTGAGATTGAAACCTCTTGAATTCCTGTGAGAACTGGCATGCCTTCTAGTGGAGAGAAATCAAAGATCAGGGGTGGGTGCTGATAAGCAGGTAGACCTCTGCTCTTCTAATTCAGAAATAAGGATGAGCAGAGAGAATGAGGAGTGACACCTACGGGTAAGCTAAGAAGGGCAGAATGGTTCTTCTGTTCAAGATTTTTTTCCATGCCAATTTTTCCATTTGAGTCAATATAAGTCTTCTTCTAAAATGCAAAAACTCACTTAAAATAGTAGGCATTCAACTTTTCTTTTCTTTTGTCTTTCTTTTTGTTTATTTTGAGACAGGGTCTTACTCTGTCACCCAGGCTGGAGTGCAGTGGCGTGATCTTGGCTCATAGTAACCTCTGCCTCCCTGGTCAAGTGATTCTCCTGTCTCAACCTCCTGAGTAGCTGGGATTACAGATGCCCACCACCATGCCCAGCTTTTTTTTTTTTTGTATTTTTAGTAGAGATGGGGGTTTCACCATGTTGGCCAGGCTGTTCTTGAACTCTTGACCTCAAATGATCTACCTGCCTTGGCCTCCCAAAGTGTTGGGATTACAGGCGTGAGTCACCACACTTGGCCTCAACTTTTCTAATGCTTTAGTTAGTAATTCCTTGGAGGGCTCAGAGTCCACAGAAGGGGATCTTTCTGGAGTTAGAAGTGTTGAGGTATAAGGTAGATCTGGGTGAAGGTACTATAAAGAGCTATGCACAGCTACAGCCCCAGGTTTATGCCATGTCAGGCACGTGCTGGGCACTCAGCAGATGGGGGTGAATGAAAGGAAAGACAATGTTAATGTTTGCTGTGGATATTTAGGGATTTGGGAATCTTCCCCCAGACTAGTTTTTTTGCCTCACATCATGCCATTTTCTTTACCAAATCCCACATAGAACACGGTCAATTCCCCGCACACATCTCCTATTATGAGACTTTTGTCTGGGTTGCTTTTTCCATTCTCTCAGACATAAATACTTACAGATCCTTTCATGCCCATTTCAAACGTCTCTACCTCTATGATCTCTGATTGATTCCCTTGGCAGAATTAAGCTCCCTCCTTCCCACTTCAGTTTTATTCTTCTAGATACTTCTCACTTTTTACTCTCATTACCTGTTTGGGTACTGTGGATGTACTGTGGTCAAGACCCAAGGCTTATTTATCTGTGTCCCTGCCACAGCATCATGCACATACGAAATGGGTGCTCAATAAAAGCTAATTCATGGAGTAGAAAGAAGAGGAGGGAAGATATTAGAAAAGTTATATAAAGGCAAAAATGGCAGCAGATAGTTGTCACAACAAACTTCATTCATTGTGAAGTTAGGCTGACAGCTGGTCTAGGTGCCCTTGGGAATCATTTTCCTTGCAGACTTTGGTATTTGACATAGTGCTAAGTAGATTTTAGTGCCTGTAAATAACTCCCTCATATTAGATGTTTGGTTGTGACTGGCAGTGGGTGTGTGGTCAGCAGTCTTTTCCATGCTGCCTACCTTATCCTATGACTTATAGACACAGCAGTTATTGGAGAGCTTGTGTGGCTTCTTGGAGTGCTGCCTTTTTACCTACAAAAGATGTTGATTGCCTTGGGTTGAAAAAACTTGCTTTTTCTGACTTTTGCATGCCAGATTGGCTGCGGAAGTGTTATGAACATTTCTCAGCCTTCTTTTCCTGTTCAAAGCTGTGCTTTCATGTGCATGGTACATTTCCTTGGCTTTGACCTGCTTGAGGTCACCCCCACTTTGGCTTGTAAAGCAGCATCGTTTGCAGATTCTACTGTCATGCATCCTCTGGGTACAAAATGCCTGGCGATGCTGGTGGCAGAAGGCTTTGCTTTTTTGCCAGATACACTAGTTTTGCTGTTGTGCTATAAATGTGCTATTATTTATTTCTTTATTGGAGAGTGTAGGTGTGCAATATAGAGGGAGAAAAAGGGAGACAGGAATAGAGGGGGAGAGAGGGACATATGAGAGACAGTTATTCTCTGCTATGCAATGTTAAAATATTATTTAGGCTAGGTTAAATGTTGAAACTGTCTACCAAATGCATCTCTGCATTATTTGGAGATTTTTCTGCCTTTAGCAGGTACTTCCACATTCCTATTCTGCATGTTTGTTCTTTGGCTTTCCACAATGTCATACGTCACTGGACAGTGCTGGTACTGTTAATAATTGTTGCCATTTATTGAATACTTCCTTAGGCCAAATACTGTAGTGAGGGCACCAGACATGTCATATGTCTAATTATCATAAAAGTATCGTGATATATGAACAGTACTATTTTTAACAATCTCTAGATGAGAAAGCTGAAAATCATATGGTTTGTGTGATTTGCTCAAAGCCACCCATCTCAGAAAAAGCAGTATGTAGATTTGGGATCAAACTTTGGGCTATGTGATTCTGACTCATATCTTTCCCCTGTGTCATGCCATTTTTTTTTCTGTTTCCTGCCATTACCCAGCATTCCCCCCCTCCTTCATGCTGCCTTTCTTTCTCAGGCCCTTGTTTTCTGCTGAAAACTAATGAGTGAATTAGAATCTCTAATCTTAGAGACTATGGTACTTAGTTTATGCGCCATTTTAGATAGTATATTCATTCTTGAAAGGGGAAATGGGAAAAGAGGACATAATGCCTTCAAACATTCATAGTATCTTTTTTTCCCCCCTAAAGGTTCTGAAATAAAGACTTTTTTTGAGAACTCAGGTCCCTGAGGGATGATGCTCTGATAAGAGGGTCTTTTCAGGGTAAATAAACATCCACTGCCCCTCATGTTTTCTAATGATACCCAGAAGCCAGATAGGGTTCAGAAGCAGGGAAGGTACTCAATTACTATTTGTTTCCTTTCAGACTTGACGTGGCTGCAAAATCCCACTCGAGTCTACTTAGATACATCATAGAATCAGGGAATATTGGATTTGAAGGAATTTCATTAAAATAAAATCTAATGCAATGATTTCTTACCTGGAGCATGCATCAGAATCATTTTTTGAGCCTTAAAATTACAGACTCCCAGGCCCAGTACCCCAAGATCCTTACTTTTTAGGTCTTAGATGGTAACTGGGTTCAATAAGTGATTCTAAATTGCAGCTAGGTGGAGAATCATACATTTAATTTATTTTTCATGATATATGAGTACTTTCTTGCTTCATTTGATTTTCTATTTCTTTATTGCATCGCTGAGAAATATGCAGAGAGCAGAACATGTAGATTATTTTCTGCTCAGTTCCACAAAGAAAATCAGTGGCTAGGGTATTACATGAATTAGGAGTGACTACAATCTTCAGGCTTATTATTGGAATAGAGTGCTGTGTTAATTTTTCAATATATTTTCTTTCAAAGAGCTCTTTCACCTATTCCCATGCCTCTTCCTTGATACTAATTATTTTGACATGGATGATCCTGGATAATTAGGTCAATAATTCCATAGATGTTGTTAGCCTTTTAATTCGGAATAATTTTCAGAAAAATTGGAATCAGAGGGTGCAATACCTGGCTTCTACTCTGTCATTAAAAGCTATAAGCTTTGAAAAAATCAGCCCATTACTGTGAGACTCAATTTCCTCACATGCAGTTTGTTCAGATGAACTTTGAGGACCATCTCAATTCTAGGAATCTAAAGTCTCCCACTAACTTCTAAGCTCCTTATTGTCCACTTGAACATTGTTTCTGTTATTTTTTTCCTGGATTCCTGTTATACTCAGTAGCTTTCATAGTAAAAGAAGACTTATATTCTGTCATATTTTCTGTCTTACTGACTCAGCCTTTCAAAAATTCCAAGACAAAGGGAGAGGCTTCAAGATGGCTGAGTAGAAGCACTTGGTTCTCACCTTCTCAAAGAAGAAGAACCAAAATAGTGAGTAGATAATCACACTTTGAATAAATCATCTAAGAGAGAACACTGGAATTCAGCTGAGAACTGACAGGAGAAAGGAGAAGGAAGTGAAGCAGGTAGCTCATCTGGGATTGGTTAGGAGGCTGGAGAGGCTCCTGAGTGCAGGGAAAGGGTAAATGAGCAACCCCTAGTGGCCCACATTCCAACCATTGAATGCTTCTCAGCCATGGGAAAGCCCCAACACCTTGTGGTCCCTGAGATTAACATAGGAAGCTGCCTGGAGACTGCATGAAGGCATTGCTTCAGAGAGGGAGCTCACACTGGGTCCTACACACTTCTCAAGTCCTAAGCAGCTGCAGCAAGCCACCATATTGAGAGCCCAGCCCACAATGGACTGCATCTTGCTTGGGTACCCAACAGCCCTTGCATTTCCATATCTCTGGAGCCCCTTTGACATCCCCTACCTGCTGACTGCTGCTGCCAGAGCTAGAGCATGAGCCATTGGCAAATACCCCCACTGCCTACAGTAGTAAAGCCATCATGCACATTCATATACCCCCCAACCCCAAAACAAACTCCTGCCAGCAGCAGTAGTTGCGTGCTGTTGCCTGTCACCGTGGGGGCTGAAGTGCAAGTGAAGTGCATTCTTCCCAGCCACCTGCGTATAGCTGCTGCCACTAAAAGCAACTCCACCATCCTCAGTAGAAGAGCTGCAGTACAGCCCCTGCCGCCCTCCCCTGGACATTCTGCCTTGGGCCTGGGGATCACCTTGCCTCTGCCTACTACAGCCAGTTACTGCAGACACCACTGGGGGGTCTGAAGACAGGTCCTCCTTGCCTGGCTTCACCTCCCCAGTGTCTCAGCATGCTGCCCAGGTGCCTGGGGATTGCCCAGCCCAGCCCATCACTGTTGCCACCTGAATACTCCTNGCAAGTGAAGTGCATTCTTCCCAGCCACCTGCGTATAGCTGCTGCCACTAAAAGCAACTCCACCATCCTCAGTAGAAGAGCTGCAGTACAGCCCCTGCCGCCCTCCCCTGGACATTCTGCCTTGGGCCTGGGGATCACCTTGCCTCTGCCTACTACAGCCAGTTACTGCAGACACCACTGGGGGGTCTGAAGACAGGTCCTCCTTGCCTGGCTTCACCTCCCCAGTGTCTCAGCATGCTGCCCAGGTGCCTGGGGATTGCCCAGCCCAGCCCATCACTGTTGCCACCTGAATACTCCTCCTGGGCTCCCAAGATCTAGCCTACCCAGGCTGCCACTACCACCAGAGCTGGCACTCACCTGCATGTGCCACCTGAGAGGCTGATGACTGGCTGGCCCAGCCCATTACAGCCACTGCCAACATCAGAATGGACTGCTTGAAATCTAGAGGTTTGTCTTGCGATTGCTGCTGCCATTGCCCATGTCACACCTGCTGCCCGGTGGCCTGAGAACCTATTCACCTGCTTGGACCACTGCTGCTACTACTGGCACTTGAGCAAGCCACATGGAGACCCAAGAATCAGCTTGCTTGGACCTGCTAACGCCAGTGGCAGTATAAACCACCCACTACCTTGAGGCCCAAGGACAGGCATGTTTGGCCTGTTGCTGACAGCACTGGAGTCTGAGGAAAGGCCCATCTGACATCCCCATCCTCAGAAAAACTTCACCAAAGCTTTCACTAACAACCATACCCTAAGCCACTGTGGAAATGATTTGATGCTGTGTACAATCAAATAAATCACATAAAGACTACACTCCTGCTTGCAGCTAGAATCAAAGTTAAAGTGCCCTGTGCATCCAATGCCATAGATGCATCTTTAGGAAACAGTTTTCCCTATGCAAGCAAGTTAAAAAAACTGGAAGAAGCAGCTATTACACCAGATACATTGATATAAATGAAAAGACACAAGAACCGTGAAAAAATAGGAAACATGACACTTCCAAAGGAACACAGTAATTTCCCAGAAACAGAATCCAATCAAGAGGAAATTTATGAGATCCTAAAAAAGGAATTCAAAATAATGATATTAAAGAGGCTGAGTAAGAAACAAGAGAAAACCAAAGCAATATAAGGAAATCAGAAAAACGATTCAGGGTATGAATGAGGAATATGCCAAAGAGATAAATATAATAAAAAAGAACAAACAGAAATTCTGGAACTGAAGAATGTATTAAGTGAAATAAAAAATACATTCAAAAAACTTCAACAATAGGTAGAGCAAGCAGAAGAAAGAATTTTAGAACTTGAAGACAGGTCTTTTGAAATAACCCAGTCAGACAAAATATAGCAAAAGAATAAAAAGCAATGAACAAATTCTGTGTGACATATGGGACACCACAAAGTGAATAAATATTCAAATTTTTGATGTTGCAGAAGGTAAGGAGAAAATAAAAAGGATAGAAACTTATTTAACAAAATAATAACTGAAAACTTTCAGAGTCTAGCAAAGAGATTTAGACACCCAGATAAAAGCAGCTCAGGGATTCACAAATAAATACAATGCAAAAAGACCTTCTCCACGGCATATTATAGTCAAACTATCAAAAGACAAAGACAAAGAGAGAGTTCTAAAAACAATAAAAGCGTTTAGTCGCTCATATGGGAACCCCAATTGTCAGAGGCTTGTGAACCAGAGCAACTCCATCTGGGATAGATGCTGGGAAAATAAGGCTAAGACCTGCTGGGCTGTGTTCTCAGATGGTGATGGCATTCTAAGTCACAGGATGAAATAGGAGGTTGGCACAAAATACAAGTCATAAAGACCTTGCTGATAAAACAGGTTAGAAGAAGCCATCTAAAACCCACCAAAATCTCTCATCCAAGTACTAATCAGGCCTGACCCTGCTTAGCTTCCAAGATCAGATGGGATTGGGTGTGTTCAGGGTGGTATAGCCACAGACAAACCCACCAAAATCAAGATGGCCACGAGAGTGACCTCTGGTCGTCCTCATGGCTACACTCCCACCAGCACCAGGACAGTTTATAAATGCCATGGCAATGTCAGGAAGTTACCCTATATGGTCTAAAAAGAGGAGACATGAATAATCCACCCCTTATTTAGCATATCATCAAGAAATGACCATAAAAATGGGCAACCAGCAGCCCTTGGGGCTGCTCTGTCTATAGAGTAGCCATTCTTTTATTCCTTTACTTTCCTAATAAACTTGTTTTCACTTTATGGACTCACACTGAACTCTCTCTTGCATGAGATCTAAGGACCCTCTCTTGGGGTCTGGATTGGGACCCCTTTCCTGTTACACTATCAGATTAACAGAGGATTTCTCAGCAGAAAACTTGCAGGACAGGAGAAAATGGGGTGATATATTCACAGTACTGAGAACACCACCACCACCACCACCACCAACAATGACAAAACACTGCCAGTCAATGATACTATACCCAGAAAAGTTATTCTTCATAAATTGAGAAATAGTCTTTCCTGACTAGAAAAACTGAGGGAATTCATCACCACTAGAATGGTCTACAGGAAATGTTTAAGGGAGTTCTGTACTTTGAAGCAAAGGGATGATATCTGTCATCATGAAAACACACAGAAGTATAAAACACACTGGTAGAGAAAACACAAGGAACAGAAAGGACTCAAATATTACAGCTAAAGAAAATCACCAATTTACAATAATAAACTATAGGATAAAAACAAAAGTAACAATAGGATATGCCCAACAATCAGACATTAATAAAATGACAGGAATAAGTCCTCACATATCAAAAATAACTATGAATGGAAATAATTAAGCCTTCTACTTAAAATATATAGAATGAATGAATGGATAAAAAATTACTAAACTATATGCTGCCTATCAGAAACTCATCTCAGCTGTAAAAACATATGTAGTCTGAAAGAAAAGGATAGAAAAGAAAGCAAAATGAGCAAGAGAAACTAAAACTATGTCAGGTAAAACAAACTTTAAGACAAAAACAGTAATAACAAGACAAAGGTAAAAAGACTTTATAAATTTATGAAATTTATTATATAATGATAAAGGATCGATTCAGCCAGAGGACAAAAAATTATAAACAGAAATGCACCCAACACCAAAGCACCCAGATATATAAAGCAGATATTATTACATCTAGATAGAAATAGATTCTAATGCAATAATAATTGGGGACTTCAACACCTCTATCTAAGTGTTAGACAAATCATCTAGACAGAAAATCAACAACAACAGCAACAAAATTGGATTTAAACTGCATTTTAGACCAAATGGACCTAACAAACATTAATAGTACATTTCGTCCAACAGCTACATTCTTTTCGTCAGCACATAGAACATTCTCCAAAATAGACTACATGTTAGGACACAAAACAAGTCTCAACAAATTTTAAGAAATCAAAATCATATCATATTTCTTCTCAGACCCAATTGAATAAAACTAAAAATCAATACCAAGGGGAAATTTGGGAATTGTACAAATACGTGGAAGTTACACAACATGCTACTGAACAATCTCTGGGTTAAGGAACAAACTAAGGAGGAAATTAAAAAAAAAAAATTCTTCAAACAAATGAAAATCAAAGTACAACTTATCAAAACCTATGGATTACAGCAAAAGCAATGCTAAGAGGCATGTGTATAGCAGTGAATACCTATATCACAAAGTAGAAAGATTTCAAAGAAAAATCCTAACAATATACTTCAAAGAACTAGAAAAGCAAGAGCAAACCAAACCCAGTATCAGTAGAAGTAATGAAATAATAAATATCAAAGCAGGACTAAACTAGAGATAAAATAGAAAGGATCAATGAAATGAAAAGTTGGTTTTTTGAAAATGTAAACAAAATTTATAAATTGCTAGCTAGATTGACCAAGAAACAAAAAGAGAAGACTCAAATAAACAAAATCAAAAATGAAATAGGAAACATTACAATGGATAGCATAGAGAACAAACAGTCACCAGAGACTATTATAAACAGCTAAACACTAACAAACTAGAAAACCTTGAAGAAATAGATACATTTTTGGACACATACAACCTACCAAGAATGAATCAGGAAGAAATAATAATAATAAAAAAACAGGACAGACCTTTAATGAATAATGAGATAGAATCATAATAAAAAGTCTCCCAACAAGGAAACATCCAGGACCAGATGGCTTCACTGCCAAATTCTACTAAATATTCAAAGAACTGACAACAATTCTCAAACTATTCAAAAAAAATTGAAGAGGAGGGATTTCTGCCTAATTCATTCTATGAAGCTAGCAGTACTCTAATAGCAAAAACAGACAAGGATACCATGCACATAAAAAGCTGCAAGTCAATATCCCTGATGAACATAGACACAAAAATTTTCAACAAAAAATGAGCAAACTGAATCCAGCAGCACACCAAAAAGATAAGACACCATGATCAAGTGGGATTTATCTCAGGGATGCAAGGATGGTTCAACATACACAAATCAATAAACGTGATGCACCTTATCAATAAAATGAAGAACAAAAACCATATTTTATCTCAATAGAAGCAGAAAAAGCATTTGATAAAATTCAACATTAGTTCATGATGAAAACTCTCAACAAACTAGGCATAGAAGAAACATAGCTCAATATAAAAAAGGCCATATATGACAAACTCACAGCTAACATCATAGTGAAGGAGGAAAAACTGAAAGCCTTTCCTCTAAGAACTGGAATAAAACAAGGATGCCCACTTTTACCACTACTATTCAATAAAGTACTGGAAGTCATAGCCAGATCAATCAGGCAAGAGAAAGAAGAAAAAGCATCTGAATTGGAAAAGAGGATGTCAAATATTTTCTTTTGTTGACGATATGATCTTATATCTAGAAAAATGTAAAGGTTCCACCAGAAAAATCTTTGATCTGATAAATAAATTCAGTGAAGTTGCAGCATACGTTGACATAGGAAAATTAGTAGCATTTTGATGCACCAATAATAAACTACCTGAGTGAAAATTCAAGAAGGCAATTCCATTTACAATAAGTAGTAAACATTTAGGAATAAATGTATCCAAGGATGTTAAAGATCTCTACAAGGAAAACTTCAAAATGCTGATGAAAGCAATTGAAGAGGACACAAGCAAATGGAAAGACATCTTATGCTCATGGATCAGAAGAATTAATATCATGAAAAATGGCCATACTACACAAAGAAACCTGCAGATTAAATGTAATCTCTATAAAAATACTAACGCCAATATTCACAGAAATAGACAAATGATTCTAAAATTCATATTGAACCAAAAAAGAACACAAATAGCCAAAGCAATCCTGGGGAAAAAGAACAAGGCTGAAGACATCACACTACCTGACTTTAAAATGTATTACAAGGCTATAGTAACCAAAACAGTATGGGATTGGTATAAAAACAGACACATAGACAGCAGAACAGAATGGAAAACCCAGAAGTATATTTATGTATTTATCGCCAGCTGATTTCAATGAAGATTCCAAGAAAATACTTGGGGAATGAGTACCCTCTTCACTAAGTGGTGCTGGAAATATTGGACGGTTATATGCAGAATAATGAAACTGGACTTCTATCGGTCACCGTATACAAAAACCAAATAAAGATGGTTTAATTACTTAAATGTATGACCTGAAACTAAATCTACTGGAAGAATGCATAGGGGAAGCACTTCAGGATATTGTTCTAGACAAAGATTTTATTGCTAAAACCTCAAAAGCACAGGCAACCAAAACAAAATAGGCTGGGGGAGGGGAGGTGGCTCACGTCTGCAATCCCAGCACTGTAGGAGGTTGAGGCAGGCAGATCACCTGAGGTCAGGAGTTCGAGACCAGCCTGGTCAACATAGTGAAAACCCCTCCTCTACTAAAAATATAAAAATTAGCAGGGTGTGGTGGTACATGCCTGTAATCCCAGCTACTCAGGAGGCTCAGACAGGAGAATCTCTTGAACCCAGGAGGCAGAGGTTGCAATGAGCCAAGATTGCGCCATTGCACTCCAGCCTGGGCAACAGAGAAAGACTCCATCTCAAAAAAAAAAAGACAAATGGGACTATATTAAGCTAAAAGACATCTGCCTAGCAAAAGAAACAATTAACAAAGTGAAAAGACAACCTATCGAATTGGAGAAAATATTTTGTAAAATATTTGTTTGAGAAGGTACTAAAATAAAATCCAAAATGTGTAAGAAACTCAAACAATTCCACAACCCCAACCACATAGTCTCATTAAAAGTGGGCAAAATATGAATAGACATTTGTTAAAAGAAAATCCAAATGACCAACAGGTATTGAAACAATTCTCAACATCACTAATCATCTGGGAAAGGCAAATGAAAACCACAGTGAGATATTATCCCAGTTAGAATGGCTGTTAATAAAAAGACAGTACATAACAGATGCTGGCAAGGACGCAAAGAAAAGAGAACTCATAACTGTTACTGGGAATGTAAATTAATATGGCCGCTGTGAAAAACAGCATAGCAATCAAAACCTAATTTTTTTTTTTAATCAAAAAACTAACAATAGAACTACCATAAGATCCAGCAATCCCACTACTGGTTCTTCATCTCAAGGAAAACATCAGTGTGTCAAAATGATGCCTGCACTCTCCTCTTTATTGTAATCTTTGCTCTTTGGTTACAATGGTAAAGATATGCAATCAACTTAAGTACCTATCAGTGGACAAATGGATAAGAAAATATGTGGCATATATGCAAAATAGAATGTGATTTGGCCATAAAAAGAATGAAATCATGGCAATGATAGATGGAACTGGTTATTACTATGTTAAGTGAAATAAACCAGGCACAAATATTGCATGTTCTCATTCGTATGTGGACGCTAAAAAAGTTGATGTCATGGAGAGAGAGAATGAAATTATATTTAACAGAGGCTGGGAAGGATGTGTGAGTGTGGGGTGGATAAAAAGAGGTTTGTTAATGGGCAAAAACATACAGTTAGAGAGAAGGATTAAGTTCTAATATTTGATAGCAGAGCAAGGTGACTATAGTTAACAATGATGGATGGTATTTTTCAAAACAGCTAGAAGAAAGGACTTGATATGTTCCCAATACTTAGAAATGGTAAATTCTTGATTTGATGGACACCCCAAATATCCTAACTTGATCATTGTACAGTCTTTGCATGCAATAAAATATCACAAGTACGCTGTAAATATGTACAAACATTATGTATCAATAAAAAAGAACCACAACAAAGAACCACAACAAAAAAGATTCTGAGATGTTTGAGAGGAAGTCATTTCCTTCTCCCCTAACTGAAAGTGTAGTGTGAAATATATGTAAGAAGAAAATAAACACAAAGGATTGTGGACTTTTAGAGTTGAATATTATTTAGAGATCATTTATTTTGCCCATTTAATTACACCTATGTGAAAGTAAAGGCTAAAAGCTGATAACTGCTCACCCAGGCAGCCAGTGGCAGAACAAGGCCTATAACCATGTTTGCTGACTTCCAGGGCAAGTATATTTTTTCCTGCCACGTATCTTTGGTTGGTTGGTTGGAAGGCACTGGCTTAAAACAATATTAAGTCTAACAAAAATGGCAATGTTTTAATGATTAGTTACACATTTCTGCAGTCTACACAGTGGAATAAAAGATTCTTTTATATTGAAGTTTATTTCTTCATTTATCACTGAACACCTCCAAATACCTTAGAGAATTTATCAAGAAGTTCTTAAAACCAGTATATATGATCATTATTAAGGAGAAAGGTATATGCTTGTGCTATTAGCTCAATTTTAAGAGGAGAAGAACTTAAATAAGGAAAAGCAGTTCAAGGTCATAAAATCTATTGTAAATCAGCAGAGAAAAACCAGCTTTATTGTCTGGATTCAGCTGCATACACTTTGCCTCGTCTAAGGGTATAGATTATGTTTTTAGAAATGAAGAAGTGATGTTATTAACACTTCTCTTGTTTAAGATAAAAATAAAAAATGTTGACTTCAGCCATCGATTAATTTTGGGGTGCCGGGGTAAGGGGACTTAGATTCAGCAGGGCCAAGTCAGCTTGTTTTCAACCAAATATCACTAGATAAGCACCATTCTCTGCCCCCTGTGTTCTGGGCTGTCTCTTAACTGCTGGACTAGTATATTCTCAGATTATTTTAATCTTTTTTTTTTTTTTTTTAAAGCTGTTAGCTTTAGTCCATAAATAGATTCTGAGAGCCTGAAGTTCTAATAATAACAGCTGATATTTTCTCCTGAGAAATTAAACCATTTTGTAGCTATTATTCAGATCACTTAAAATTAATTATTATTCCTTAAATTTGTCCACATATGCTATTTGGTGGTGGTACTGCCATTTTAACTTGTAATATGTAACTAATGTTACTTTATACCATTGGTCCTCAACTGTGGACTAGTATGCTACCCAAAATTCACTTGGCAATGTTTGGAGACACTGTTGGTTGGCACAACTGGTGGTGCAGGGATGTATGTACTACATGCATCTGGTGGGTAGAGGACAGGGATGTTGCTAAGATCCTACAATGTGCAGGACAGCCCCCAACAAAAAAGAATTATTTGACTCAAAATGTTGATAGTGCTAAAGTTGAGTAATCCTGTCGTGTAATTAGGATTTACATAAAGATGCTACCTTATACATATATATAGGAATCATTACTGATAATTTAAATATAGTTGAATTAATCTACTCTAAATACTGAATATCAGATACTGTGTTGATCTCACTTGTCACAATCCCTTACTTTGTCAAAGTTATGAGCTGATGTTTTGCTTTCAAGAGGGTATGACAACTACCGAATAGGTCTGCTCTTTTTGTCAAACATAAACATGAATAAGAAGGATTTTGTCAGTATTCCCATTTCTTTGAACCTGTTTTAAATGATTTTTAGCATTAAGGTCCTAGTGAAAAGTAATTCCACAAACCAGTTTTCATCAAAGCTTAGTAACTGCTACCTCAACCCCTGATCTCTGAAACAAGCTTGCTCTGAAACATGCCAATCCATTGATTTAGTCATTGCTGTTGCAGGACTTCAATGCTAATTCCATTTTTAGTTTCTGTTTGTAGCAACTAGCAACTATTAATGGAGAAATGAGAGAGAAATAGTCTTTTTTTTCCCCAAACTAAAATCTAGTCAGTGGCTCTGTGGCTGCAATTCCCAGTGCACTGTGATTTTGCCTTTAAATGTAATTTCAAAACAGCTGTAATGGCAAATTAGTTTCTTTCTATTAGTTAAGTGATTATACACCAATCAGAACTGAATACACACACTATTAAGTTTATAATTATATTTGAGAATTTCACAGTCCACTTCATCTTCCTTTAGGACTCTTTGAGTGCTCCCTGATTCACACTTCTTACTGAAGGGAGTGTTTTACCAAATGTTTATACATGGTAATCTTGGTGGAGAATATTTAAAGTCAAGCTCAAAGCTGAATCGAATGGCCAAGTTTTCAAGGTCTTTATTACTTAAGCCTTGGTCAGAATCCAGTTTAACAGGGAATGAAATTGACTGTTGATAGCAGTGACTTGGCTATCTCTATCCATTTCTTAGTGGACAGGACTTTGAATTCCTGCCATCTCCTTGTCATAACAAAAACCAAATATTAAATGAGTTGGCCATGATGCAGTCACCAGATTTAGAGGAAACCCTTTCAAGGTTACACAAATAGCTATAAAGGACTTGGATACTGTTATCTTTCCTGGGAAACAAACTGTGGCAAAAGAGAGTATTTATTTCTCTAGATTTGTTTCTGTTCATGAAAGTTAATCTTTATAGCTTTCACATTATTATTTTTGTTCATAATGCAGCTTGCTGTTACATAAATTCAATTATTTTATTCAAGGAATATTTATTAAGAGCCTCCCATGTTCTTCAATTTATAATCTATACAGAATAAACTTAAGGGAGAGTATGGTGAATGTACAAGATTGTTCCAGAATGTCAGCAAGAAAGGACTGTGGCCTGATGGTGAACATGCTGAGGCTCTGGAGTCAGGCAGACCTGTGTACAGAGCCAAGCTCTGGGCTTTATCAGCACGTAACCTTGGAATGTCACTTAACTTTTCTGAGCCTTGGTTTCCTTATCAATTGAATGGGAAGCAGCATAGTCTAGTAGTCAACAGCAGTGACTCCAAAATCTGACTGCACACATTGTTATCTGTCCCACCACTTGTGCAGTATTAGGCAAGTACTAAAACCATTCTAGGCTCCCATTCCCCATTGAAAAATAGGGTTGAATGTTATGATCCTTTTTTTTGGAGACAGACTCTTGCTCTGTCGTCTAGGCTGGAGTGCAGTGGCATGAGCTCGACTCACTGCAACCTCTGCCTCCCAGGTTCAAGTGATTCTCCTGCCTCAGCCTCCCAAGTAGCTGGGACTACAGGCATCTGCCACCATGCCCAGCTAATTTTTTGTATTTTTGTAGAGATGGGGTTTCACCGTGGTAGCCAGGATCGTCTTGATCTCCTGACTTCGTGATCCACCCGCCTCAGCCTCCCAAAGTGCTGGGATCACAGGCATGAGCCATCGTGCCCAGCCGAATGTTACTATGCTTTTAAAACAATCAGCAAAATGTGTAGCCCACAGCAGGTTGTCAGTGAATGATAAATGATCATCTTCATCATCATCATCATCATCATCTGATTACCATTATCATGAGAAAGGAAATGCTCCATCACTAGAGGAATTTAATCAGAGGCTACTTTCAGGTTAGTGACTAGTATATTCATGCAGACAGTATAACTTCGATCTATATAACCTCTTTTGTTATTATATTAATAATATCCTAATGTTAGAATTTCAGAGCTGTGGCAACTGGGCAGGTATATTTTTAGGCAAGAGCACCTTCACACCACATAGGCGACTACCTCTTCTGGGAATACATGAACTGACACCTGAGAATCCTAAATTAACTTTCTTTTACCAAGGTTAAACTGTTCTTTTTTTAAAAAAACTTTTCCAAAATCATAGTTGCTCTCCTTTGAATCCACTCCAAATTCCACACATCTCCCTTGAATTAGTTTAGCTACATAGTCCAGAAATGCTGCATGAATTCTTCATGTTACTGCTTCTTTTATGTATGCATCCCAAGAACACATTTTTTTTTTTTTTTTTTCACCAATGGCAGAACCATTCTTGACACCTGTTTAGCTTGAGGTCAGCTCTGTCTGTAACTCTCTTTTTGTAGCTGCATAATGTCAGCTGTTTCTCATCTGGAGTTTTTGCACTTTGTTTCTCATTTCAAAATGCACTTTTGTGCTGGTTGAAAGTCATTATTTTTATTTCTGCCTCCTTCTGCTGCCAGGGTCATTTGGAAATCTAATTTATCTTCTCAGGGTGAATGATTCACCCTTCTTTTCCACCTCTGGTGACCATGTCATCTGTGGATGTGATGAAGAGCTTTTTTTTTCCCTAGGTAAGTGATGAAAGAAAATGTTCAAAAGATGCAGGCCCTGGATGGTCTTCTGCATGAATTTTACTTAAAACATTTCAGGAACGTAAGCAGCTCAAAATTAATTAAAACAAAAATACTCTTATGAGGTATGGGGATGTCTTAAGTATGTAGACTTAGGAAGTTTATTCGCACCAATTGAGTGTTGGAATATTTGGGTCAGTATATTTGGACTAGTCCTCTGAATGGAAATAAAGATACTTTCCGTGACACACTATATCAAAGTACTTTACCTAATCAGTAGCTTCTACCATCTGAAACATAAAAGACAACTAGAAAATAAGCATCCAAAAGTCCTGACTAGAGTGTTTTGTGGGCCAGATCTCAAACACTTTATGTTTAAAAATTGGGAAGATCTCTAATGACCCACACTCAATCTGTATTTGTTTTTACTTCATAAGCTGTTTTAACCATGCCTTTTATTTTCTGTATTTTTCAACTTTGACATCTGGGGCCTTGCTGGCCCTGGAGGGAGTACTTCTCCCAGGGTTAGCCAATTCCTAGAGAGAATAAATCACTTGCCTTCTTCAGCATGCTTTTCAAATACAGACCAATTAATCCAGAGTCCACAACCTCAATCACCTACTTTACTGAGCTCTCACACTCCAGGTCACCGTCCACCTACCCTATTACCCCAGGGTCAGGTACCTGACAACTAGGGTTGGCCCCTCTGTCCTGGAGTCTGCTGAAATTGTTCAAATTAGACACAATGAAGCTTGCTTATCCTGCCTTGCCCATTCCTTCCTTTAGAAACTATGATAAAGGATCTTGTCTACAGTTTCTTCCTCCTCCTCTGCTTCTTGACTAGCCTCGTGCTTCCCGGGTCCCTGCATGGTGTGATGTGCCTTCTTCTCTTGAAAACTATGGATCACAAACTATCTTTTCAATGGCAATAGTCCCCTGATCTGTTGGCCTTACCAGAGCTAAGTAATAGTAAATCTTATTAGAACACATATAAAGGGTTCAAACTTTCAGTTTCCTAAAATATAGCAGGCATAAGAGTAATAAGCTAGAACAGAAGGGAGGCTCTATAATCACCTATGTTGGTGGTACCATAGGATGTAACTTATTGGTTGGATAAATAACTTCTTGCCAAGTAATGTAAACAATGTATAAGTGTGACAAACTTAGACAGAAATGAGAACAAGGTAAAATGTGTTCTTCCAGTTTTAAGCATGTTTTTTTTTTTTTTGGTTTATTATTATTATTTTTTTACATTTTCATCCCTCATCTGTTTCCTTTAATCTCACATTTGAACTCATTTTTGGTGTGTGTGCTGCTCTTGGCCATACAGAAACTCATTCTCATTTTGGTATTACTAGTGATAATGATAACAGCAACAGAAAACTAATTTTAAAATTCCATCATAAGACAAACTTTGTACAGAGAGCATTATATGTTTCTTAGTTTGAAACTTGCAATAAACCCTGAAATGTAGATTCTGTTAGTTCCTTGTTAGACGAGCAAAGAGACATTTGTAGAAGTCATTTTAACTTGTGCTAAATTGTCTAGCCAGTTCTAATGGAACCTGGACTCAGGTGTATGCTATCTAATCATCTCTTCTATGTCTGTTACATTGCTCACTACATTGTATTGAATAGACTCTCTCAGTGGTAGCTTAAAGAGGACAAGGAAGTAGCTAATGTCTGGACAACATGTCCTTTTGTGCTATGAACTCAATGATTTTCTCCTGTGGAAAATTAATTCCTTCTTCTTGCTTTGAAAACACATTGCTTATGTTTCAAATTACACAAATCACAGTTATATTGGAGATAGGTGGATATGTATTGCCAACTCAACCAGCTTGTAGGCTGCACGGGTGCAGGAACTGTACCTCATCTTTTTGTTCATCAGAGTATTTAGCACAGGGACTTGATATTACTAATTATCCAACAAATATTTGTTGAGTTGATTTGAAGATTAAATGCATTAATGCATATTAAATCTCTTTGTAAGACACTAGCCACATGAAAGACAATGTGATTATTTGAGTCATCATGTATAGAGAAGGAAGAGAAATAGAGGAGGGCAGGAGGGGGAAACCCACTCCAGAGACTTCAAAATCTCTTTGAGAGTGAAGTCCTTAAAATCTGAATATAAAATTTTAATTTAAACTAGAATTTTTCTAGTTGCTCCTAGTGTAGACTTTTCTAAATGTTTACTAAAAACTTTGAGAATGTAAAGGAAAAAAGATGAAACCCCATAGCAACATTGAGAACAAAGACTCACAGAAAAAAATTCAAAATCTGGGAGAAAGTTACTCTTACCCAGAGGATAATTGTGCTTCTATTAGTTAGATTCAGTTTCAAATAAGAGAATACTCTAGTAGTGACTAAAACATAAGGACATTTCTTGTTTGTTTAACAAGTAGCCTGATGTTAGATGTTCTCTGTATACTTCAAGTGCCCGACACCACCATCAAGAAATGAGGTTCTTTCCATTTCTTCTCACTGCATTCTCAATGTGTTGACATTTCGTCCTCAGATTTTTCATCTCATCATCTCTGGATAGCTGCCATAGCTCTGGATATTACATTCCAACACAGAATCATCTCAAGCAGGAAGGAAGGGAGAAGGGGCAAAAATAGAACATTTTCTTTTATGCTTCTTTCTTATGTGGAAAGAAAAACACCCCAATCCTAAGTTTCCAGTGGACTTCTCTTTGCATCATTGCCCAGAAGTAGGTCAATCATGGCCGGGTGCAGCGGCCCATGCCTGTAATTGCAGCACTTGGGAGGCCAAGGCAGGCAGATCACAAGGTCAGAAGTTCGAGACCACTCTGGCCAACATAATGAAACCCCATCTCTACTAAAAATACAAAAAATTAGCCAGGTGTGATGGTGTGCACCTGTAATTCCCAGCTACTTGGGAGGCTGAGGCAGAAGAATCATGTGAACCCAGGACACAGAGGTTGCAGTGAGCCAAGATCATGCCACTGCATTCCAGCCTGGGTGACAAAAAAAAAAAAAGTCGATTGTTGGCAAGATGGCCAAATAGCAACACCTCTGGTCTGCAGCTCCCAGCGAGACTGATGCAGAAGGCAGGCGATTTCTGTGTTTCCGACTGAGGTAACTGGTTCACCACACTGGGACTGATTGGAGAGTTGGTGCAGCCCATGGAGGGCAAGTCGAAGCAGGGTGGGATATTGCCTCACCCGGGAAGCACAAGGGGTTGGGGAATCTTCTCCCCTACTCAAGGGAAGCTGTGAGGGACTGAGCCTGTGGAACCATGCACTCCAGCCCAAATACCGCACTTTGCCCACGGTCTTTGCAACCTGCAGACCGGGAGATTCCCTCTGGTGCCTATCCTCCCAGGGTCCTGGGTTTCAAGCACAGAACTGGATGGCTGTTTGGGCAGACACTGAACTAGCTGCAGGAGGTTTTTTTTTTTTTTTTTTTTTTTCCATTTTCCATACCCCAGTGGCACCTGGAATGCCAGCGAGACAGAACTGTTCACTCCCCTGGAAAGGGGTGCTGAAGCCAGGGAGCCAAGTGGTCTGGCTCAGCGGATCCCACCCCCATGGAGCCCAGCAAACTAAGAACCACTGTCTTGAAATTCTCGCTGCCAGCATGGCAGCAGTCTGAGATCAACTTCGGATGCTCGAACTTGGTGGGGCGAGGAGCGTCCACCATTGCTGAGGCTTGAGTAGGCAGTTTTACCCTCCCAGTGTAAACAAAGCCTCCGGGAAGTTTGAACTGGGCTCCGCCCACTGCATTTCAGCAAGGCCACTGTGGCCAGACTGCCAGATTTCTCCTCTCTGGGCAGGGCATCTCTGAAAAAAAGGCAGCATACCCAGGCAGGCACTTATAGATAAAACCCCCATGACCCTGGGACAGAGCACCTGGGGGAAGGGGTGGCTGTGATCACAGCTTCAACAGACTTAAACATCCCTGCCTGATGGCTCTAAAGAGAGCAGCAGACCAGCACAGTATTTGAGCTCTGCTAAGGTTCAGACTGCCTCCTCCAGTGGATCCCTGATTCCCATGTCTCCTGACTGGGGGACACCTCCCAGTAGAGGCCAAGAGACACCTCATACAGGAGAGCTCTGGCTGGCATCTGGCAGGTGCTCCTCTGGGATGAAGCTTCCAGAGGAAAGAACAGGCAGCAATCTTTGCTGTTCTGCAGCTTCCACTGGTGGTACCCAGGCAAACAGGGTCTGGAGTGGACCTCCAGCAAACTCCAGCAGACCTGCAGCAGAGGGGCCTGTTAGAAGGAAAACTGACAAACAGAAAGGAATAGCATGTCCACTCAAAGACCCCATCCTAAAGTCACCAACATCAAAGACCAAAGGTAGACAAATCCACAAAGATGGGGAGAAACTAGAGCAAAAAGCCTGAAAATTCCGAAAACCAGAACACCTCTTCTCCTCCAAAGGATCACAGCTCCTCGCTAGCAAGGGAACAAAACTGGATGGAGAATGAGTTAGACAAATTGACAGAAGTAGGCTTCAGAAGGTGGGCAATAACAGACTCCAAGCTAAAGGAGCATGTACTAACACAATGCAAGGAAGCTAAGAACTTTGAAAAAAGGTTAGAGGGATTGCTAATTAGAATAACCAGTTTAGAGAAGAACATAAATGACCTGATGGAGCTGAAAAACACAGCACGAGAACTTCGTGAAGCATACACAGTATCAATAGCTGAATTGATCAAGCAGAAGAAAGGATATCAGAGATTGAAGATCAACTTAATGAAATAAAGCTAGAAGGCAAGATTAGAGAAAAAAGAATAAAAGGAATGAACAAAGCCTGCAAGAAATATGGGGCTATGGGAAAAGTCCAAATCTACGTTTGATTGGTGTACCTGAAAGTGATGGGGAGAATGGAACCAAGTTATAAAACACTCTTCGGGATATTATTGAGGAGAACTTCCCCAACCTAGCAAGGCAGGCCAATAATCAAATTCAGGAAATACAGAGAATACCACAAAAATATTCCTCGAGAAGAGCAACCCCAAGACACATAATTGTCAGTTTCACCAAGGTTGAAATGAAAGAAAAAATGTTAAGGGCAGTCAGAGAGAAAGGTCGGGTTACCCACAAGGGGAAGCCCATCAGACTAATAGCAGATCTCTTGGCAGAAACCCTACAAGCCAGAAGAGAGTGGGGGCCAATATTCAACGTTCTTAAAGAAAAGATTTTTCAACCCAGAATTTCATATCCAGCCAAACTAACCTTCATAAGTGAAGGAGAAATAAAATCCTTTACAGACAAGCAAATGCTGAGAGATTTTTTCACCACCAGGCCTGCCTTACAAGAGCTCCTGAAGGAAACACTAAACATGGAAAGGAACAACCAATACCAGCCACTGCAAAAACATACCAAATTGTAAAGGCCATTGATAATATGAAGAAACTGCATCAACTAATGGGCAAAATAACCAGCTAGCATCATAATGACAGGATCAAATTCATACATAACAATATTTACCTTAAAGGTAAATGGGCTAAATGCCCCAATTAAACGACACAGAGTGGCAAATTGGATAAAGAGTCAAAACCCATTGTGTGCTGTATTCAGGAGACCCATCTCACGTGCTCACACATGACACAAAGGCTCAAAATAAAGGGATGGTGGAATATTTACCAAGCAAATAGCAAGAAAAAAAAAAAAAAAAAAAGCAGGAGTTGCAATCCTAATCTCTGATAAAACAGATTTTAAACCAACAAAGATTAAAAGAGACAAGGGCATTACATAATGATAAAAGGATCAATGCAACAAGAAGAGCTGACTATCCTAAATATATATGCACCCAATACAGGAGCACCCAGATTCATAAAGCAAGTTCTTAGGGACCTACGAAGAAACTGAGACTCCCTCACAATCAGAGTGGGAGACCTTAACACCCCACTGTCAATATTAGACAGATCAATGAGACAGAAAATTAGCAAGGATATTCAGCACTTGAACTCAGCTCTGGAACAAGCAGACCTAATAGACATCTACAGAACTCTCCACCCCAAATCAACAGAATATATATTCTTTTCAGCACCACATTGCACTTATTCTAAAATTGACCACATAATTGGAAGTAAAATGGTCCTGAGCAAATGCAAAACAATGGAAATCATAACAGTCTCTCAGACCACAGTGCAATCAAATTAGAATTTAGGATTAGGAAACTCACTCAAAACTGCACAACTACATGGAAACTGATCAAAGTGCTCCTGAATGACTACTGGATAAATAATGAAAGGAAGGCAGAAATAAAGATGTTCTTTGAAACCATTGAGAACAAAGACACAAACATACCAGAATCTCTAGGACACATTTAAAGCAGTGTGTAGCGGGAAATTTATAGCACTAAATGCCCACAAGAGAAAACAGGAAAGATCTAAAATTGACACTGTAACATCAAAATTAAAAGAACTAGAGAAGCAACAGCAAACAAATTCAAAAGCTGGCAGAAGACTAGAAATAACTAAGATCAGAGCAGAACTGAAGGTGGTAGAGACACAAAAAACTCTTCAAAAAATCAATGAACCAGGAGTTTTTTTTTAG
>NW_016807437.1:303530-323937 GCF_001698545.2 Rhinopithecus bieti | reverse complement strand
TTTTTTTTTTTTTTTTTTTTAAGGTCAACAAAATATATAGACCACTAGCCAGATTAATAAAGAAAAAAAGAGAGAAGTTAAATAGATGCACTAAAAAATGATATAGGAGATATCCCACTGATCCCACAGAAATGAAAGCTACCTTCAGAGAATACTATAAACACCTATATGGAAATAAACTAGAAAATCTAGAAGACATGGATATTTCTGGACACATACACCATCCCAAGTCTAAACCAGAACGAAGTCGAATTCCTGAATATACCAATAACAAGTTCTGAAATTGAGGAAGTAATTAGTAGCCTACCAACCAAAACAAGTCCAGGACAAGACAGATTCACAGCTGAATTCTACCAGAGGTACAAAGAAGAACTGGTACCATTCCTTCTGAAACTATTCCAAACAATAGAAAAAGAGAAAATCCTCCCTAACTCATTTTATGAAGCCTCCATCATCCTGATACCAAAACCTGGTAGAGACACAATAAAAAAAGAAAATTTCAAGCCAATATCCCTGATGGACATCAATGTGAAAGTCCGCAATAAAATATTGGCAAACCGAATCCAGCAGCACATCGAAAAGCTTATCCACCATGATCAAGTTGGCATCATTCATCCCTGGGATGCAAGGCTGGTTCAACATATACAAATCAATAAATGTAATCCATCACATAAACAGAACCAATGACCAAAACTGCATGATTGTCTCAATAAATGCAAAAAAAGCCTTTAACAAAATTTAAAACTACTTCATGCTAAAAACTCTCAATAAACTAGGTATCGATGGAATGTATCTCAAAATAATAAGAGCTATTTATGATGAGCCCACAGCCAGTATCATACTGAATGGGCAAAAACTGGAAGCATTCCCTTTGAAAACCAGCACAAGACAAGGATGACCTCTCTCACCACTCCTATTCAACATAGTATTGGATGTTCTGGCGAGGGCAATCAGGCAAGAGAAAGAAATAAAAGGTATTCAAATAGGAAGAAAAGAAGTCGAATTATCTCTGTTTGCAGATGACCTGATTGTATATTTAGAAAACTCCATCATCTCAGCCCAAAATCTTCTTAAGCTGATAAGCAACTTCAGCAAAATCTCAGGACACAAAGTCAATATGCAAAAATCACAAGCATTCCTGTAAACCAATAACAGACAAACAGAGAGCCAAATCATGAGTGAACTCCCATAAGTAGAAAGCTGAAACTGGATCCTTTCCTTACTCCTTATACGAAGATTAATTCAAGGTGGATTAGAGACTTAAATGTTAGACCTAATACCATAAAAACCCTAGAAGAAAATCTAGGTAGTACCATTCAGGACATAGGCATGGGCAAGGACTTCATGTCTAAAACACCAAAAGCAATGGCAGCAAAAGCCAAAATTGACAAATGGGATCTAATTAAACTAAAGAGCTTTTGCACAGCAAAAGAAACTACCATCAGAGTGAACAGGCAACCTACAGAATGGGAGAAAATTTTTGCAACCTACTCATCTGACAAAGGGCTAATATCCAGAATCTACAAAGAACTCAAACAAATATACAAGAAAAAAACAAACAACCCCATCAAAAAGTGGGCAAAGGATATGAACAGACATTTCTCAAAAGAAGACATTCATACAGCCAACAGACACATGAAAAAATGCTCATCATCACTCGCCATCAGAGAAATGCAAATCAAAACCACAATGAGATACCATCTCACACCAGTTAGAATGGCAATCATTAAAAAGTCAGGAAACAACAGGTGTTGGAGAGGATGTGGAGAAATAGGAACACTTTTACACTGTTGGTGGGATTGTAAACTAGTTCAACCATTATGGAAAACAGTATGGCAATTCCTCAAGGATCTAGAACTAGATGTACCATATGACCCAGCCATCCCACTACTGGGTATATACCCAAAGGATTATAAATTATTCTACTACAAAGACACATGCACACGTATGTTTATTGCGGCACTATTCACAATAGCAAAGACTTGGAATCAACCCAAATGTCCATCAGTGACAGACTGGATTAAGAAAATGTGGCACATATACACCATGGAATACTATGCAGCCATAAAAAAGGATGAGTTCGTGTCCTTTGTAGGGACATGGATGCAGCTGGAAACCATCATTCTCAGCAAACTATCACAAGAACAGAAAACCAAATACCACATGTTCTCACTCATAGGTGGGAATTGAACAATGAGAACACTTGGACACAAGAAGGGGAGCATCACACACCGGTTCCTATCGTGGGGAGGGGTAGGGGGGAGGGATAGCATTAGGAGATATACCTAATGTCAATGACGAGTTAATGGGTGCAGCACACCAACATGGCACATGTATACATATGTAACAAACCTGCACATTGTGCACATGTACCCTAGAACTTAAAGCATAATAATAAAAAAAGAAAATAATTTCATCTGCCACATGCTTTGCTTCATGAAACAGAGCAGCACGTTCTATCTGAAGAATGTTAAAACCTACTTGTTTTCCATTCTGAAATGTACCCCTGGACAGAGAATCTGGACCAGTGACTACCAGAAAACTAAGCACTGGCTCTTCCATTTTAAAGATATTCTATTTGAGATTGTCATTTCTCTGATTCCCTCATAATTTTGTATTCCCATGCACCATTTTACTATATTTTTTAAAAAGACTGCAACTTTAAGAGGATAACAAGGCAGACTATGGAAGAAACTAACAATGATCTCTTATATTCTAACAAGTATAGTTTTCACAAATAATAGATTGCATTTAGGATAGGAATTGATTGAAAACAGTGCCTTCTGAAGATTACAGGTTTTTTTTTTTCCATGAACTTCATAATTATAACATCTTACTGTGTTATAATTTGAAATTCCATCTTCTGTTCATTAAAACCAGTGGCAGTATGGATGAAAGCATGCTACATCCTGGGAACTGAATATATTTAGGAATATATTATGTTCAGTATTAATGTTTAAGAAGACAGGCTGACCAAAGAACACAAAAATTAACAGTGAACTAATCCAGTGACAACTGTACACCTTTAATATTATCAGTTCTTTCTTCTTACTTGAGTAAGACAAGAGAGAAAGAAATAATCCATATGGTTTATATGTAAATATTACAAAGCAAGGAAAAGGAAAGAAATACTTTTGCAAATGATAAGGTAACAAAAGAATAACTTAAAAATTCTTGTTCTTTAATACATAGTTCTTAATATAGGAATAGTCATAAGAAGAGAACAGTTGAGATGGCTGATCTAAGGAAGGACTGTAAGGATACATCTTAATATCATCTTCATGGGCAAAACTTGGCCCTCCTGTGTTTCACTCAACTGATCCTCTTCTACCTCCTCATGTTTTATAACACTAAAAAGTGTATTTTTTTTCCAGCTATATCTGTTGTAACACAATTTAGGTGAAATTTCTTCACTTTTTGGATGAAAATATAATAAAACATTTGTTAAAATAGCCAGAGGTTTTACAAATTTGGGATACTATGGGAGGAGAATTTAATTCAAAGTATATCAGTAACAACATGTTAATGCTTGCAGTAAAAAATAATCCTTAATTTTCAGTAGGTTAAAATTATAGAGTTTTATTTCTTACTCATACCCACATGTCCATCTTGGGTGGGCAAGTGGGACTCTGTAAGAAAAGACCCTATTTCAGGATGTAGGCTGGCAAAACAGTCACTACTGGTACATTGCCAGTCATCTTGGAAGAGGGAAAAATGACCTTTGGATGGTCATGTCTAGGCACTTAAGTGTTCTGATCCAGAAGTGATTCGTGTTACTATTATTTACAACTTATTTGCCAGATCGAGTTTTATAGCCTAATCCAACCAGATGAAAGCCAGGAGTATAATTCTACTTGTGAGTGGACAGTGGGAAACTAGAAATCTATAGTGAACTTAATCAAGACAATCACAATCTACCTATTTGGTTCCAAATATTTGTTTTATTCTTTCTTGCAAGCAACATATTCACTCTGTTTTCCCATTGGAGAAAATACAAAAGTTTTATCCACTCATAACATCAAATCAAAGTCTAGGATCTTTGATTATTCATGGTGGTTTCTATATTGCAGAGGTGAAAGCAGAGCCACAGTGACTTCTTTATTAGGTCCAGATGTGGCTCCTCCTATCCATAGATTTGTGAACTAAAAAGAATGATTAATCTGTTTCTCCCAACTTAATATACAATGATTGAGCAGGATAAATAATGTAAACATTCTTGTTTGGAAGTGGAAAGTAAGGAAGATTCACAGTAGTTATTGATTCATAGCAATTTGTAAATTCTACTGGGGATAATTTTCAAGGGCCTGCTATTCTGAGGATAACAAATATTCTTTTTCTCAGTTCTGATTCTGCTAGGAGAAGCTCCCCAGTCCATTGTTCTTTGTGGCTCTGAGTTCTACTGTCTTTGAGGTTCTTCCTTTCCAATTATTCTCTTTGACTATATCTAGAATAGGGATTAGAGAATATGCTTTCCCTTTGGTTAAGCTGCTTATCAATTGTTTTCTTTTGTATAGGAAGTTAGAAATGCAAAAGTCATTTTAAGTCTTGAAGATTCACTATTTTCTCCTCCCCCTCCTTCTCCTCCTCCTTTTCTTTCTTTGCCTCCTCCTCCACAGACCTCTAATTTATTTGGGATTACAAGTGTTTGAAAAACGTAGCAGGCTGCTTATTTATTTGATTCTCGTCAGTCTATTTGTCAGTAGAAATACTCACAGTATGTGAGTATATATATATATGTACATATATATTTTGGACTTGGAGGGAGTGACGGACTTCAGGCTTTTCTCTTTCTTTTTTTCTTGAGTAATTTTGAACAATTGAAGGAATTTACTGGATTTCATCTTAATCTATCAGAGACTTTTAACAGTAAGTGTAAGGACACATCCTTGTTTTGTACTTTTAGACTGAGTTTTATCTAAGCATTGTTTCTCAGAATATCAGAATATGTCTCAATTTTATTTTTTCCTCTTCAGGACTGAGAAACACTTGCCTCTTCCAACTCTATGGGTTCCTAAATTTGTGTTTTCTCTCTATGCTCTGTTATTCCTGCTCACAGCTGAACCAGTTCTATTCTAAGTCCGTCTTTTCCTTTTAATACTTTGCAAACTGCAACAAACAGCAGCTGGGACACATTGCTGCTTGTATTTGGTCTGAGGGACCAATTTGTCCCTCAGAAATACAAGTTCGTCAGATGCAGGATCAGCTTTATAAATTATTGCAGTCAATGTGTGGTGGTAAATGTTTAATAGCCAGCTCTCCAGGAAAATACAAAAGCAAAAACTCCATGATTTGTGGTCCTCCCAATTTCAGTGGTATAAATTCTTCCACTATGACAGATCCAAGTTACCAACATCACATCACAGAACTTGGAGTTGGGAAGAGATACTCACAATTAGCTGTCTTGGGCATAAATCAGCTCTAGCACACCACTGAATACAGGTGATTATTTTATCAAATCATTGCCATTGCTTAATATGGATCATCATCTTTCCAGTGTTTCTCACAACATGCTGTCTAACCCAAAGCCAAAGTCACGTATTTTCGATATTTTTAATGGCAACTCCCCACTTCTCAGTACCAATTTCTGTATTAGTTAGTATAGACTATGTTATGCCACAGTAGCAAACAAAGCCAAAATCTCAGTGCCTTAAAACAAGAAAGGTTTATTTCTCACATATACTACCACGTCCATCACAGGATGTCTAGGGCCTATGCTCCACGTGTCCATACCACAGGACCCAGGCTGTTATAGCAGCCATCACCTGGAACATAGCAGATGTTCCAGCCTCATGGAGAGGGAAAGAGAACCCTGGAGGGTTTGGTACTGGCAACTAAATGAATTGTCCTCAGAAATAATGTGTACCACTTCTCTTCACAATTCATTGGCCAGAATTAGTGGCAAGACCAGAAAAAGAAAAGAAAAGAGGAAAGAAAGTGTGAACCTACCATGTACCCAAAAGACAAATGACAGAAAATATTTGGTGGTTAGCACTAATGGCTATCACAACTCTATAACAGTAGAGATGTCTACAGCCACACAATTTGTGCAACTTGCCAAGCAACTAGAGTGGTATTTTTCTTGTTTTTTTTTTTTTTTTTGTATCTTATATAGAAGATTTTAATCAGTAAAGACTAAGAAAATACACAATAACAGCAATTATTTTTATTTTTTTAATTTTTTTTGAGATTGAGTCTCAGTCTGTCAACCAGGCTGTAGTGCAGTGGCACAATCTCAGCTTACTGCGGCCTCCTCCTCCCAGGTTCAAGCTATTCTCCTGCCTCAGCCTCCCAAATAGCTAGGATTACAGGCACCCACCACCATGCCCAGCTAATTTTTTGTATTTTTAGTAGAAACAGGTTTCACTATGTTGGCCAGGCTGGTCTTGAACTCCTGACCTCAAGTGATCCACCTGATTTGGCCTCCCAAAGTGCTGGGATTACAGGCGTGAGTCACTGTGCCCTGCCAAGCAATTTTTTTTTTACTAAACTCTTTATATAATAATCCAATGAGGATTTTTGAATATTCCTACAGTAACTGCCTAAAATTAGGATATATGATATAATATCTCATAGATTAAACACAAACACAAACATCCACATACACACACATGCACATTCATGAAATATAAGGGAATAAGAAAATTGCTATCATAGAAATCTCTGAGTGATGCGTTCCTGAGTTTCTTTTATTTTACCTTTTATCCAATTTTATGTAAGCTTAGAATTTTGCAGCTACAAACATAATTTCCTTTATAATGAGAAAAAATCTGATATTAAAATTTATATAATTTTAAAATGATATATATTGATTCAAGTATGTAAAATATAATTCGAATTGAAAACTTAGATGGAAGGGTGTCAAAATATTCTCAGTGTTTGTTCCTGAGTGGTGGGATTAGTTATGATTTAAAAAATATATATTTCTCTTTTCCTTTTTCAGATTTGCTACAATGATGAGATATTATTTAAAAATGACAAATGAGGCACCTTTTTCTTTATGTCTTCTTTTCATAGTAATTCATTGTAATTTCATTTTTATGAAAAATTGTCTTTTTCACCAATGCTTCTGCTATTATGTTTATCTGTATTATGTCTATTGTCATTTTCATTTTCAATGAAGATATATATATATATATATATGTATCCCTCTGCATTAGTCCATTCTCACATTCCTATAAAGAAATACCTGAGACTGGGTAATTTATAAAGAAAATATGTTTAATATTGGCTCATGGTTTTGCAAAGAAATACCATGTTCTACCAGCAAAAGGGCCAGAACTACCTCATCATAGGAACATCTTATCAATATCCTGTTGGGCAGCAAGCCATATGGCCCAGACCCCTCCCACTCAAACCTTGAAGTACCCCAGCCTGTAAGCGGTGGTGAGCTCTGGCATTAAGCTGGTCTCCCACTTCCATAGGTGTCTGAATATACTTGTGTTGCTGTTTGAGGTGCCCTCTCTCTGTGTGTCTTTCTTTAACCCTTGCCTTCCCTTTAAAACCTAACATTTTGGTGCCAAAACCAGGGATGGGGATTGGGTTCTAACGCGCAAGTCTTCTCTTGCTACCTGGAAAGCAGCAAGCAGCAAAAACGGGACCTGGACCTGCCTCCAGGTCCTGAGTGGACTCCCTGTTCGCAGCCCTGTTCCCTTGTTCTGTCTTATTCTCCGGCCCTGGGCTAACCTCCAGATCCTGATCCAACTCTCCATCTTCTTTTTCCTTCCTTCCCCTTTCTGGGCAGCTCCAACAAGGATCACACCCATTGCTGGACATCACAAAACCGGCCACTAATTACTGGGTCAGTCTCCTTCTCCTCCTGTCTGGATTCCTCTCATATTTCTGCGGTCGACAGAAAATCTCAGCGCTGGGTGAGAGGTCTCCCTGGTCATCAGGTGACTGTGACCTGCCTTCTCAGGGGACGCCCTCACAATGTTCGCCGTTCAGGCCACTCCGGTCTCCAGGGAAACGTGAAGAGCTGTGGGGATGCTCTGTCTCTCCCACTTCCCTTCTAGCAGGAGGAATTGGGGGTACTCACTCCCCTCCTCTAAGTTTCTCGCCCTTCTGGCTGGGGCAAGGCTCTTCAAAACCAGCTCGAGACAACACTCCGGATGTCTCATCTGGAACCTCCAAGCCCAGGGCTTGGTGAACTCCATTAAAATTGAGTGAATGCCTTATTCACTTCTCTTGTATGTCTCATCCAGGACCTCCGAGCCCAGGGCTTGATGGACTCCACTAAAACTCAGCAACTTACTTGCCTCTGTACTTTTCTCTGTAATGTGGCCTAGCTTCAGTGTGAACTGGACATTAATAGTCAGTGGCCAAACAACAAAATATTCAATTTCCAAATTCAACGTAATCTAAAAACTTCCTCCAGTGCAATGGTAAATGATCTGAGGTGCTTTGCTTATCTCCATTTGTGGCTGTCTCTCTGCCAATCCCGTTCACCTTTTCAAATCGTCCTCAACAAAAATCCTGCAAAAGCATCTCCTCCTCCAGACAAGCCTTTCTCCTCTAACTTCAACCTGGCTAACAAACCGCTCCCTCAGTACCCCTTCCACCACCATCCCCTCCTCCTTCTCCTTCAGCTGTTGCTCCTCCACTCCCTTATTGTTGCCCTTTGCCCCCCTCCTTCTCCACTGCATACCAAGTCTCACACTCAACCCCCTTTTGCCAAAAACCAGGCACATGCCCAAAAGTCCTCCAAAGTCCTCCCCTTGCAGGGGGCCTAAGGCATTATCTGAGTTCATGTTTCCTTCTCCCTAGCCAACCTCTCCCAGCTTGAAAAGAAGCTCAGCTTTTTCCCCACAAATTGCACCTCTTGTAAGAAATTTCTAAATATCACTCAATCTTATGACCTTACCTGTCATGACATTTGTCATGCTTTCCTCCACCGTCACCCTAGAGCACAGGGAATGCATCTGGATAGCTGCCTAGGCCCATGCAAACACCCTCCACCAACAAGAGGCTGCCCATAACCCAATAGGGACCCTAGCTGTCCCCAGAACTAATTCCAATTGGGATTATCAGGCAACTTTCACAGACAGACAGAAACAGGGGCATATAATATCATGCCTTCTAGCTGGCATGAACAAAGCTGCCCCTGCTCTTTTCCTCTCCTGCCTTTCAGAGGCCATGACTAAATGTACCACCTTAAGCCCTAATACCAGTAAGGGCAGAATCTACCTTCATTTACACTTAATTTCCCAGTCAGACCCAGAAATTAAAAAAAAAAACAAAAAAAACAAAAAAAACTTTAAAAACTGGAGGATGACTTTCAAATCTCCCAAAGAGACTTAATCAAAGTGGCCTTTAAGGTCTTTAACAATAGAGAGGAAAACCTGAAAACCCTAAAGCTAAAAAGGGACCAGGCTAAACCCCAGATGCTAGCAGCTGCCATTCAACAGGGTTCCCAATGCATACAAAAATCCTGAACCTTGCAACAAACTCCGCTGGAAGCCTGTTTGAAGTGTGGCCAACAGGGTCACTAGGCAAAAGCCTGCCCTAATCCCAGGACACCCTCAAAACCTTGCCCTGTCTGTGGTATCAAGGAACACTGGTCATTGGACTGCTCTACGAAACTCTTCATCCCATTTCACCACCTCTAACTGAAGACTGATGGGGCCTGGAATCCACCACCCCCACTACCGTCACCACTTCGGAACCCAGGGTAACACTGTCAGTCTCCGGGAAGCTTATGCTTTTCCTATTAAATATGGGGATAGTTACTCAGTTTTAGCAGAATATTCTGAACCCCTCCTCAGTTCTTCTATCTCTATTTGTGGGATCAATGGAATTCCCTCTAGGCACAAACAGACTGGTTCTCTATTATGCAACCTATTCAATACCCCCTTCACCCACCCCTTCCTGATTATTCCTCAGTGTCCTACCCCTATCTTGGGGCGGGACATAGAAAGTAAATCCCTTCTTGATTTGCCTCCTGCAATTCCACCCCTTTTATTTTACTCTGCCACCCAGATGCTTCCCTCTCCTTCCCCTCATTCTCATTATCCACCCTGTTACCTTTTGTTAATCCTGAAGTTCAAAACGTTTCTAAACCCGCAATAGCCACACATCACATCCCAGTCACAAAACCCTCCAAACCCCCCTCCATTTTCCTTCATCAGTCTCAACATCCCCTTAACCCAGTCAGCCTTAGGGACCTCAAACCTATTATCTGTAAACTTTTATAAGCTCGAATTCTAAAGCCTGTCAACTCTCCCCACGACACCCTTATCCTAGCTGTCAATAAGACAGACGGGTCATACCTCTTGTTCCAGGATCTCCAAGTTGTTAACTAGGCCTCTCTATCTGGTGGTCCCCAACCATATACTCTACTCTCCCATATTCCCTCATTTGCCACACACTTCTCTGTATTGGATCTAAAGGACGCCTTTTTCACTATTCCCTTAAATTTGACTTCCCACAGTCTTTTTGCTTTCACTTGGTCAAATCCTAATACACATCCTCCCAACTAATATGGATCATACTCCCACAGGGGTTCCAGGATAGTCCCCATCTATTCAGACAGGCCCTCACCAAGAATCTAGCTGAACTTCCCCTTACTCCTAGCACCCTCCTCTAATACATCAATAACCTCCTTCTCTGTAGCCTCTCCCTTAACCTGTCCTTCCAACACACCACTCAGCTTTTAAATTTCCTCCATAGTCAAGGATATCAGGTCTCACCCACAAATGCTCAGGTAGCCCAAACCCAGGTCACTTACCTTGGGCTTGCTCTAACCCCTAATTCTCAGGCCATCTCAACCCAATGAAATGAGCTAAATTGGGACATTCTCCTTCTCCACACAAAGGAGAACCTCCTCTCCTTCTTGGGTCTTGTGTGATACTTCAAGCTGTAGATTCCCAACTTGAGCTTGCTGGCCAAGCCGTTCTATATGGCCTCACATGGGCCCATCCTAAAATCCCTGAACGCAGCTTGCCTCATCAACTCCCACTTTAAAAACCTTAAAAAATGCCTTTTTAATGGCCCCAGTACTGGGACTGCCCAACCCCACCAAGCCCTTTACTCTGTAAAGTTATTCTGACCAAGGCCTTGCTTATGGGCTACTCTGCCAAACATACAGCAATGCCCCACAAGCCATTACATACCTCTCAAAACAACCGGACTCTCATTCAAGGCTGGCCACTGTGCCTCAAAATCTTAGGTGTGGCCACATTGCTGGCCTCAGAGGCACAGAAACTCACTTTCTAACAACACATTACTATGTGTAATGCATCTTCCCATAACCTACAAAACCTCATAAGCCATCAATCTCTTCTATCCCTCTCACCATCCTGCTTACAGCAGATACATGCCTTATTCATAGGAAACCCTCTAAATCACGTTCCAGAAATATAAAGCTCTAAACCTGGCCGCCCTTCTCCCTGTAAACACCTCCAACTCTGAGCTCTCTCACTCCTGCCTGGACCTCTTAGACTCCTTATTTTCCCACTTGCAACACATTTTGGAAGCCCCTTTGCAGGGAACCCCTACATGGTTCATTAATAGAAGCTCTTTTAGGGAGCCATGTCCAGCAGCTGGCTATACCATCATTGCCAAAAACAAACTCCTAAAATCTGATGCTCTCCCACCTCATACTACCCCTCAACAGGCGAAGCTAGTTTTTCTAACCAGGGCCCTCACCCTAGCAAAGGGAAAGAGAATTAACATTTACATGAATTCCAAATATACATACCACATCCTACACTCTCGTGCCTTAAGCTAGCCGGAAAGGGTTTTTCTAGCTACAAAAAGAACCCCCATAGGAAATGGCAAACTCATATACAAGCTGCTGGAGGAGGCTAAACTACCACCACAGGTTGCCATTATCCATTGTAAAGGACACTAAAAGGCTACAAATGCCATAAACAAGGGAAAGTTTTTAGCAAGTTCAGCAGCCCAGCAGGCAGCCCTTAAAACCCCATCATTATTGCCCTTTTTTTTTTCCAACATACACTCTATATATACCCAAGAGGAACAAATCTCAGTCACCCGTGCTGGCACCATTCGGGAAGTAAAATGATTCTACCTCAATAATAAAATTGTCTTACCCAAGTCACAAAAAACTTCTGTACTTTTATAAGTGAACAACAATTTTATGCTGGTTACTGCCCCCTATCCATCTCTTAATAGCTTATGTACATTTTCCCACCATGGCTGCTAATCTCAAAACTATTTCTAAGGCATGTTCCCTTTGCACTCAAACTTCCCCTCAGGAAGCTATCAAATCACCTCCTTTCCTGCACACCAGGCCTGAGGACACCTGCCAGGGCAAGACTGGCAAATCAACTTTACCCACATGCCCCCTCCCTCCATAAAAAGAGTCCAATACCTTCTGATAGTAGTAAATACATTCTCTGGATAAAAGCTTTTCCTACCACCACCAAAAGTCACACACTGTCACTCCTGTTCTACACACTCATACTGTCCCCCAGTTTGAACTCCCCTCTACAATCCAATCAGACAATGGACCAATGTTTGTTTCACAGGTTAACCAACAGCTATCAAAGGCTCTAAACATTAAATGGGCTTTCCATATTCCCTATCACTTCCCGTAAGATTAAACAGGCCAATGCCCTTCTAAAACAACAACTAATCAAACTCTCCCTGGAGGTTAAGATGACCTGGACTTCACTCCTCCCATTGGCCCTCATGCATTTGTGAGTCATTCCCCACAAGCCCCTCAGCCTAAGCCCATTTGAACTCATGTACCGATGTCCCTTTATCCTCCAGGATCTCCCTTCATCTCCTTCCGCTTCTATATGGGATATTTGGCTGGCATTATACTTCACTCAACATCTAATAAGACAGTGTGCAAATGCTTACTTGCCCCAGCCTGAAAGCCCATCCTCCAGACACTCCTCCCTGTCCCTACAATCAGGGGACTGGGTCTGAATCGCAGACTCCTCCTCCTCCCCTCTCCAACCAAAGTGGATGGGTCCTCACCAGGTAATCCTAACTACTCTCATGGCGGCAAAGCTAACAGCCTATCCATACTGGATACACCATTCCAAATGAAAAAGACCACCAGTTCCACTTCCAGAAATTTCCTCATCCTCAAATTATTCTTCCTCTTCCTTGCCGCACTTAACAAAAATTCAAGAAGTTGCCAACCCAGAAGGCCCTGGTCCATGACATTCTCTGCCTCCAATTTCAAATCTTTTATCCATACTTTGTTTCAAATCTTTCCCAATATTCCCTCCCGTGTCCCTGGATAGGCTACTCCAGTTCCTCACATTAATCTGGGAGTTACGGCTGCAGGACACCTTCTAAGATACCACTCCTACTCAAATCTCCGTTTTGTTTTGTTTTCTTTCTTTTTGTCTTATTTGTCTATTGGATACTCTTAAGTCCCTGCCCCCAAGCTTTGGCAGTTGGGGTCCCTTTGTCAACTTCACACATTATCTTTTAATCAGTTACACTTCCCTCTTTCTTCCAACTGTTAAATATATTTGTCCACATAAATCCAGCAGATCACAGCCCTTCCTGTTAACCTAACCACATAAACCTGGTCCAAAATAAACCTGCATCTCACCTACTCAGCCAATCCATTCCCAAAACCTGTTTCTAATCTTGCTCAGCTAAACACCTTTCCCTCAATCCATCAAATAAACCCACATTGTCACACAATGGGATGTCACCCTCCTTTACTTCATGGCCTCTAAATGAAACATGTTACAAGCTTGATTTCATAAAACACTTCCTACCAACCCTGCCCCTCTCTGCCGGTGCAACTCTCCATGTATCAAACTCAAGGGTGCTTCCTGGAAAAAAAAAAAAAAATGCATATGATTCCCTCAACTGCAACCTTTATACTTCGGCCCTGTCAGAACCACAATGGCTATTAGTTACCAAAACCCATCTCCTTCTCTCTCTCCAAAACCAAATAGCCTTCACCTCCTCCCCCAGCAACATTCCCTATCAGGCCCTCACAGGGACTACCCTTGCTACAAACTATTCAACTTGGAAAACCAAGGAGTTGGAACAAACATTTATTCAGGATTCAACCCCACCTTCTCATGGCTCACTACCTTCACTTACAACTTTTGCCTGTCAACCCCAAGTCTTTTCTGTGTGAAACAAACTCTTATCGCTGTCTACTGTCCAACTGGTCAGGAACAGGCACCCTAGTATTTCAGTCTCCAAACATTAACATCCTACCAAACAAGCAGACCATCCAGGTTCCTGTAGTAGCTTCTGTCTCATCTTCCTCTACATGCACTAAGCGGGCTCTACATCTCATTCCTCTGGTAACAGGATTAAGCGTCTCTGCTGCACTTGGCCCTGGAATAGCAGGTATATCACCCTCAACTGCCTTATATAACAAAATCTCTACAGTTCTCTATAATACCTTAGAGGACATGCATACTTCCATTATAAGCCTCCAAATGCAGATAGACTCCTTTGCGGGAGTCATCCTTCAAAACCAAAGGGCTTTAGACCTGTTAATCGCTGAGAAGGGGGATACATGTGTATACTTCCCAAAGCAATGCAGTCTTTATGTTAATGAATCCAGCATTATTCATGACGTGGCCCTAAGGCTCCATGACAGGGCTGCAGAAATCCAACATCAGATTACTAACTCTTGGTGGCAAGGGTCATTCTTTCTAAAGTAGATGCCTTGGTAACACCTTTCTTAGAGCCCTTAATTTTCTTCCCTCATAATACTAACAATTGCCCCTGTGTACTCACCTTTATATCCTGCTTTATCTTCCAAAGACTGAACTCCCTTGTCCAGACAGCCACCTAGAAACACATTAATACCATCCTTCTTCACCAAGTCTGGCATCAGTGCCTCCATCAAAACAACTCTGAAGACACACTGCTTCAAAACCCAAACCCTGACTACAGTGCCCCTATTCAGCAGGAAGCGGCCAGATAATTAATAACTCCCATCTTTCTTTTATAGTAAAGTAGAAGGCAAGAATGTTAGTCCAAACTGCAACATTTTGTAAGCACCCCTCCCCCGGCTATTTTGCAGACCTTGGCCAAGGTGAAACATTTCACCGAGGTTCAGGATGTGAGAAACATCTTGCCTAACCACCTGACTACAAGGCAGACAAAGGCCCAACTGAAGAAACATTCTTATCATACTCTACTGGGCAAAGGCTCAACTAAAGAAACATCCCTATCATATTCTGTTGGGATAAAGTGCAAAGAAACACCATGTTCTGGAAGAACAAGGGCCAGAACTGCCTCATCATGGAAACATCTTAAAATATCCTGCGGGGCAGCAAGCCATATGGCCCAGATCTCTCCCACTCAGACCCATTAAGTATCCCAGCCTGTAAGCGGTGGTGGGCTCTGTCTGGCCATAAGTTGGCCCCCAACTTCCTCTGGTGTCTGCAATATACCTGTGTTGCTGTTTGAGCTGCCCCCTCTCTGTGTCTTTCTTTAACCCTCATCTTCCCTTCAAAACCTAACAGTAAGCACTCACTTCTTACTTGTTGAATAAATGAATGATAGACAATGGGCAATGGTTAATTTTTGTTAAGAAAAATGGAAATTCAAAGGAGTAGAAAAAGCAATTGCATCTGTAGGCAAGTGCTGATCCTTTCTAAGAATTATGGGTCAGAGAAGCCACATCAGATATAAAAACGATTACGGCCTTGAAAAGGGAAGATAAAGCAAGATTTCAGGAATTTCCCAAATGCAGGAGTAATTCAGGAAATGATTCATAAAATTGAGCAGTGAGAAAGCTATATGTACTCTTATTAACTTTAGAAGGTCATTTGGTCAGACTGGAGTTCACTGGGCAGTCCGGACAAACAATCCTACTATCTCCACTGGCTCTGCTGCTGTAGTCTCTACAATTAGGTTGCATTGTTAGCTATTAAGTAGATTTTCTAATTTCTATTTTATGCTATTCTATAATATCACAATGAGTATATGTGTGTGTTTGGGAGTGAGGGTGGGATTCGAAGACTTTAGAAGGTTCCACTGCTCTGTTCAAGCAATTATGATAGTTGAAGACAACACTCGCTCCTCTGCCTCTGAAAGAAAAAAGCCGGGCCTAGCACTTAGATTGAAAAGTTTTAGAACCTATATCAGTGGTAGGCACTTCTTTTAATAAATGAAAGAAAGAATGAATATATGAGATCACTTTTAAAATCCTTTCTCAGAACTGCATTCAGAAACAGTCTATGGCCTGAATAAGCAAAATGGTCTAATTACTTCTTAGCCACATGTTGCTTTTGCCAAAATTGCTAGGTTTAATGAGTTTTTAGTAGAGCAAAATAGTGCCTCCATCATAAATTTACTTATAGACAATCTTCCATATATCCTATTATAGACAATACAAGATGGGAAAAGTAAACAAACATGCCTAAATCCTGTCAGGTGACAGTCTCATAAAATTTGACTTCAGTTTAATATCCAGGGACATATGTGGGTGATGAGCATTTGACAACTGCCTTACATTTTGCTGTAGTGTCTCACAGAGTAACTGTCATTCTGGTCTAAAAACCCTGGCGGTGGGGGAGGGGGAAGAAAAAACATGAAATATTAGAAATCCTTAATTATATTTCCTGAATTTATTCAGCATGAAGTCTGATTGCCAAAAATATCCCTGCCTGTAACATTAATAGTCTTTTGTATTTAAGTAAAATATCAGGAATGTAAAGGAAATATAAACCACTTCGGTTGTCAAAACAACATTATTCATTTGATTTCTGCTCACTGCTGATAGTAGCACATTTATATTTCATGGTTTCTGAATTCACAGTACAAAAATATCCAGATGTGGTCGACTGCTTTCAGGACCAGATGATAAACAGCATTATTTCTTGAAGTTAGATAGCAATCCTGAAGAATAATCCATTCAGCAGCTAATCAAAAGATTTATATTAAGTAGGAAAGTCATATTAATCTTGCCTAGGTATCCCTAGTGTCAGAAACTTATCTGTAGGGAAAGTAGAAAGCATTATATAAAGAAAGCAGCTTACACTATGACCTGGAAGCAGCGTGGCATCAAAATAAGGAGAGAGGCTCAATATATAATTTAGAACTAATTTCTGAGAACAATATTTAATGGAAAACTTAATATCACAGCTCACAACCCCACTTCAGTGCCAATCAAAAAGTAGGTAAGGAATTTTGGAATGCTTCATGATCTAGAAAGAAGTCTTTGTTAGAGACTTACGGTTTTAAATTATTATAGGCTTATTCCTATGAGATTTCTAGAACATAATGCTTTAAAAATGCATTGGTGATGTGAGTGTTCATACTACATACTAACACATGGTTCTCTGCAGCTGAGGATATATTTCTAATGTTGCTGCTCATGGTTGCCTTTGATCTGCCAGTTTTAACATAATGATCTAGTACACATGTGAGTGTTTTGAACAGCAAATAGTTCTACATAAATTCTAGATATGGCATTTTCTCATTTTGTTTTAGTGTACATTTATATATATGTAAAGAGTGTTCTTCATCATTTCTTTGCAGTGCGATTTTAAGCCTGAAAAGAATATTTGGCCTTCAATCTTGGCAAGCATACCTGTAAAGTAGATGGTAAGGGTGCTGATGAGGTAAGAAACTTTCTTCTTGGTTAATGAAGGGTATCTAATGGTCTTCTTTATCATCTTGATATATTTGTATTCACCTCTCTAAAAAAAAAACTGTACTTGATTAGTTATTCAAACTGCTAAAAATCAAGCTGAAACCAATAATAAGTAGAGCCTTAAATTCTGAGGAAAAGTTTACAGAATAAAACCCATCTTTTTTATACCATAAGTCAAAAGTCAATTTTTAAATCATGTTTCTTGGATTATGTCTTCTTTTTCCTTGGCTATTAAGACCATCTAAGATAGCTTTCTAGTTTAAGAGGTGGAGATTGATCTTTCTTTAAAGAACTCTCTGTGGATTGTTCTATACAATTAATCAATTAAGTCGATGTTGCTTTATTGTTTGCTGCTACATGTGTATTAAGTCTTACCTCCAAGCCCAACTGCATGATCCTTGAAAGCAGGACATAAACCAGTTTCTCAGATATTAAAGGAAGCTGAAGAGTGTTACACAGAAAAAGCATAGAAATATTAATGATAAGAAATACTGGGTATTTTATGAGTTAAGCAAGCTTCTTTAGTGAAGAGCTTCTCTGAACGTCTATCGCAGCAGTTAGTAGCTGTGGCTCCTGAACCAGACTGCCTCAGTTCCCATCTTAACTCCACGTGTGATCTTGAACCTTGGATACATGGCTTAACCTTTATGTGCTTTAGTTTCTAGAACTGTAAACTGGGTTTACACAGTTTGTATGAAGCATTAGTTATATTATATATATAGTTAGTTATACCTCACACAGTTTGTATGAAGCATTAAGAAATTAATGCATGTACTATTATCATTAATGTACAATTGTGAATTTCTGCAAGAGGAATTTACTGTGCAGTTTCCATAAACATATCTGACCATGGAATTATTGTTTTTTCCTAACATATCACGCAACTAGTGTTCCAGAAAATACACTCAAAGAAATATCTTTAGACAATGTGCTACGATTACTGATACTTAACACATTTGTATCATGAACATTAGATAGCCATATGCCATTCATATAGATTTTAAAATATATATATATTTTTACTTTTGTGAATGCTTCCCCCCTGCCCTTCTGGATGTATACCCCAGAACCATTTGAAGTAAGTTCCAGACTTTGGGATTTTCAACCTAAAGTACTTTACCATGTATTTCCTAGGAATAATGACAATCTGTTATAGAACCATATTATTATAATGCTTAAGAAAATAACAATGATTGTATAATATTATTCAGCCAATATTTAAAATTTATCCAGATATTACCAGATGCCTTTAATAGACACTTTAAAAAAACAGGACCCAATTGAAGTGCACACGTTTGATTTTGTTATATATATGTAACTTTCCTTTAATATAGAATAATCCTCTCATATTATTTTCTAACTTTTAAAGAGCTTTGATCAGCTGTCTTGTAGAATGTCCTTTCATCTGATTGTCTTTTGCATTGACTAAATTGTTTTCTATCCTTCATCTTTCTTGGAAATGGGAAGTTAGGTCTAGAGCTTGATAAGATACACGTTAAACAATTTGACAAGAGTGCTTGGTAGGTGATCATCTCTATTTCAAAGCACATCCCATTTGAGACATATCATATCAGATTGTTCCTTTATTAGTAATGATGGTTTTGATCACTCAGTTAAGGTGGTGACTCTCAGATGTCTCAATTGTAAAAGTATATTTTCCTTTATAATTTTAAACAATCCATTGTGTAATGCATTGGAATTTGTGAATCTCTTTTCCTTAACAACATTTTACTAATGCTTTTTGTATCCATTGACAACCCTTGTTTCAATCAGATAGTACATTGGGATTAGAAAATGGTGATTTTTCTAATTTTCTTATTCCATGTACATTTACTAGCAAGCATTCTTCTGTTAAGGTGTTATCACTGTTCTGAGTGGCATGTGACATAAGATGAAGTGACGGAATGGCATGGAAGAACAGACACATGCTTGACAGATTTAGGCAGCTTTATGACAGTTGTAAAAGAAAATGCCAGAGCTTTTCAGAGAAGGCAGGGCCAAACATAGGAGGGACACGCACACACACACGCACACACAAACACAGAGGGAGGGAGAGAGATAGAGGGAGAGATACAGGTTTACTATATGACTATCCCCTAGGAAAGGCCCCTGGGAAGGGACCAGTAAACCGGGACAGCCTGTTTCATATCCTTGCCATAACTCCCTTGTTTCTTTGACTCCTTTTTATTCTATCATTTGGTTAACTGCTCTCCTTTTGTCCTCACTTTCAAGTTCTTTATCTCCTTTTCTGAAGATGTAACACTTACAATTAGCATACCTCTATCTTCCCCATGCAAATTTTTGAAAGTGTTGGGGGGCAGAGCAAGATGGCCAAATAGGAACAGCTCCAGTCTCCAACTCCCAGTGCAAGCAACACAGAAGACCGGTGATTTCTGCATTTTCAAGTGAGCTACTGGGGTCATCTCACTAGGGAGTGCCGGACAATCGGTGCTGGTCAGCTGCTGCAGCCCGACCAGTGAGAGCTGAAGCAGTGCGAGGCATCGCCTCACCTGGGAAGCGCGAGGGGGAAGGGAATCCCTTTTCCTAGCCAGGGGAACTGAGACACACAACACCTGGAAAATCGGGTGACTCCCACCCCAATACTGCGCTTTAAGCAAACGGGCACACCAGGAGAATACATCCCACACCTGGCTGGGAGGCTCCCACACCCACGGAGCCTCACTCATTGCTAACACAGCAGTCTGCGATCTAACCGCAAGGCAGCAGCGAGGCTGGGGGAGGGGCGCCCACCATTGCTGAGGCTTAAGTAGGGAAACAAAGCCGCTGGGAAGCTCCAACTGGGTGGAGCGCACAGCAGCTCAAGGAAACCTGCCTGTCTCTGTAGAA
>NW_016807437.1:299465-302230 GCF_001698545.2 Rhinopithecus bieti | reverse complement strand
AATTTTATATTATCTTTTATTTCTCTTCATTTTTGTAAACATTTGGAAATTCTTGATGTTATATAATCAATCAACTTAGAATCAATTTCAATGAACTATATCAAAGAAGGCAGAAAAAAAGCTACATGGTTTTACATAACTATATCCCACCTTGTCATTTATTTTCAAATTTGAGATCTAGAAATAGTCTTCATCATGAGATAGCAATAATCACAAAACCCAATTTAAAAATGGAAATAAAGACAAATTATCAGAGTTCACAAAAATCTTCCATTCCTGTGTGTAAATGGCACCATTGAGCAAAAGTCTTAGATTTCTCTTATGGAAAATTTAAATATTTCCATGTTGTTATATTTTATTTTTCCTGCTGGAAGGGGAAATACAACTGATTTTTTGATAGGCAATTGAAATAACTAGTTTATTGCCTATCCTTCCACAGATATTTTATGCATATGTGGGCAATTATATAATCTCTACTGCTTTTAAATTTGTAACAGATGCTATATTTTAGACTAGATTGAAATTATAGGAAAAGTTGTAAAGATATTACAGAGCCCCTATATACTGCATCAACCAGTTTTCTCTTTTGTTAACATCTCATATTTTTGGAGTACATTTGTCATAGCTAGGGAATCAACATTGGTATATTATAATTAGTTAAATTTCACAGTGTAATAGGTTTTGCTATTTTTAATCCAGAGTTCCTTCTCAGTTCTAGGATCCCATCCAGGACACCATCTGAAATTTGGTTATCATGTCTCCTTAGCCTCTTCTGATCCATGACCGTTTCTCAGACTTTCCTTGTGTGTGTGTGGTTTTTTTTTTTTTTTTTTTTTTTTTTTTTTTTGACATTTTAAGGAGGGTTGGTCAAGTATTTTGTAAAAGGCTCCTCAGTTGGAATTTGACTGATGTTTTTCTCACGGTTAGACAAGGGTTTTGAGAGAATGACTTCAGAGGTGAAGTGCCCTTCTCAGCATGGTAGCAAGGGTACCTATTTCAACATGACTTACCACTGATGATATTAACTTTTATCACCTGGACGAGGTAGTGTGTGTTGTCTCTCCAGTGTAAAGTTACTTCCCCTCTCTTCTGAACTATAATTTTTGAAAGAAAGTCGCTTATCAAAGCCCATACTCAATGAGTGGAGAGCTGTGTTCCATCGCCTTGTGCCCCCTTAATTTGTTTTTTTTAATCTTTATTTTAACTTCAGGGTACACATCCAGGTTTGTTACATAGGTAAAGTTGTGTCATGGGGGTTAGTTGTACAGATTATTACATCTCCTAGGTATTAAGCCTAGTACCCATTAGTTATTTTTCCTGATCCTCTCCCTCCTCCAAACTTCCACCCTCTGATAGTCCCCAGTCTATGTTGTGTCTTTTTATGTGTCCATGTGTTCCCATCATTTAGTTCCTACTTGTAAGTGAGAAAATGCAATATTTTGTTTTCTGTTCCTGCATTAGTTTGCTAAGGATAATGAACTCCAGCTCTGTCTGTGTTTCTGAAAAGGACATGATCTCATTGTATTTATGGCTGCATAGTAGTCAATGGTGTACATGTACATTTTCTTTATCCAGTCTATTATTGATGGGCATTTAGGTTGATTCCGTCTTTAGGGCTTTGAGGAATCAACACACTATCTTCCACAATGATTGAACTAATTTACACTCCCACCAACAGTGTATGAGTGTTTCCTTTTTTTTTTTTTTTTTTTTTTTTTTTTTTTACTTTAAGTTCTAGAGTACATGTGCACAACATACAGGTTTGTTACATATGTATACATGCGCCATGTTGGTGAACTGCACCCATTAACTCGTCATTTACATTAGGTTTGTCTCCTAATGCTATTCCTACCCCTCCCCGCTGTTGTGTGATGTTCCCCTTCCTGCGTCCAAGTGTCCTCATTGTTCAATTCCCACCTGTGAGTGAGAACATGCAGTGTTTGGTTTTTCGTCCTTGTGATAGTTTGCTGAGAATGATGGTTTCCAGCTTCATCCATGTCCCTACAAAGGACATGACTCATCCTTTTTTATGGCTGCATAGTATTCCATGGTGTATATGTGACACATTTTCTTAATCCAGTCTATCACTGATGGACATGTGGGTGGGTTCGAAGTCTTTGCTATTGTGAATAGTGCCACAATAAACATATGTGTACATGTGTCTTTATAGCAGTATGATTTATAATCCTTTGGGTATATACTCAGTAATGGGATGGCTGGGTCAAATGGTATTTCCAGTTCTAGATCCTTGAGGAATCACCACACTGTCTTCCACAATGATTGAACTAGTTTTCAGTCCCACCAACAGTGTAAAAGTTGTTCTTATTTCTCCACATCCTCTCCAGTACCTATTGTTTCCTGACTTTTTAATGATCATATTTCTAACTGGTGTGAGATGGTATCTCATTGTGGTTTTGATTTGCATTTCTCTGATGGCCAGTGATGAGCATTTTTTCAAGTGTCTGTTGGCTGCATAAATGTCTCCTTTTGAGAAGTGTCTGTTCATATCCTTTGCCCACTTTTTGACAGGGTTATTTTTTTCTTTTAATTTGTTTGAGTTCTTCATAGGTTCTGGATATTAGTCCCTTGTCAGATGAGTAGATTGCAAAAATTTACTCCACTTCTGTAGGTTGCCTGTTCACTCTGATATTAGTTTCTTTTGCTGTGCAGAAGCTCTTTAGTTGAATTAGATCCCATTTGTCAATGTTGGCTTTTGTTGCCATTGCTTTTGGTGTTTTAGACATGAAGTCCTTGCCCATGCCTAT
>NW_016807437.1:260207-296095 GCF_001698545.2 Rhinopithecus bieti | reverse complement strand
GGCTTTGTTCATTTCTTTTTACTCTTTTTTCACTAAACTTCTCTTCTCACTTCATTTCATTCATTTGATCTTCAATCACTGATACCCTTTCTTCCACTTGATCAAATCAGCTACTGAAGCTTGTGCATGTGTCACGTAGTTCTTATGCCATGGTTTTCAGCTCCATCAGGTCATTTAAGGAATTCTCTACACTGTTTATTTTAGTTAGCCATTTGTCTACTCTATTTTCAAGGTTTTTAGCTTCTTTGTGATGGGTTTGAACATCCTCCTTTAGCTCTGAGAAGTTTGTTATTACGGATCATCTGAAGCCTTCTTCTCTCAGCTCATCAAAGTCATTCTCCGTCCAGCTTTGTTCCACTGCTCTCAAGGACCCATGTTCCTTTGCAGGGGGAGAGGTGCTCTGATTTTTAGAATTTTCAGCTTTTCTTCTCTGTTTTTTCCCCATCTTTGTGGTTTTATCTACCTTTGGTCTTTATGATGGTGACATACAGATGGGATTTTGGTGTGGATGTCCTTTCTCTTCGTTAGTTTTCCTTCTAACAGTCAGAACTCTCAGCTGCAGGTCTGTTGGAGTTTGGTGGAGGTCCACTCCAGACCCTGTTTGCCTGGGTGTCATCAGCGGAGCCTGCAGAACACGAATATTACATAATAGCAGATGTTGCTGCCTGATCCTGCCTCTGCAAGCCTTGTCTTAGAGGGGCACCCTGCTGCACGAAGTGTCAGTCTTCCCCTACTGGGAGATGTCTCCTGGTTAGGCTACTTGGGGGTCAGGGACCCACTTGAAGAGGCAGTCTGTCTCTTCTCAGATCTCAAACTCCATGCTGGGGGAACCACTACTCTCTTCAAAGCTGTCAGACAGGGATGTCTAAGTCTGCAGAACTTTCTGCTGCCTTTTGTTCAGCTGTGACCTGCCCCCAGAGGTGGAGTCTACAAAGGCAGGCAGGCCTCCTTGAGCTGCAGTGGGCTCCACTGAGTTTGAGCTTCCTGGCCACTTTTTTTACCTACTCAAGCCTCAGCAATTGTGGACGCCCCTCCCCCAGCCTCACTGCCCCCTTTCAGTTTGATCTCAGACTGCCGTGCTAGCAGTGAGTGAGGCTCCATGGGCGTGGAACCATCCAAGCCAGGCACGGGATATAATCTCCTTGTGTGCCATTTGATAAGGCCATTGGAAAAGTGCAGTATTAGGGTGGGAGTGTCCCAGGTTTCTGGGTACTGTCTGTCATGGCTTCCCTTTGCTAAGAAAGGAAATTCCCTCAACCCTTGTGCTTCCTGATTGAGGTGATGCCCCACCCTGCTCCGCTGGCTGCACCCACTGTCTGACAAGCCCCAGTGAAATGAACCCGGTACCTCAGTTGGTAATGCAGAAATCACCTGTCTTCTGCTTCACTCACTCTGGGAGTTGCAGACTGGAGCTGCTCCTATTCAGCAGTCTTGGGACCTTCCTCCAAATAGTATCTTATCCAAAATAGGCAAAATTGAACATATCCCAAATGTAATGTCCATCAAGAAATACTATTCGGCAATCAGAAGGGATTAACTATTGACTCTTCTAAAATCATGGACAAATCTCAAAAACATTAAACTGAGAAAAAGAAGCCAGAAACAAAAAATTACATAAGTATGATTTAATTTTTTTGAAACCTTAGAAAAGAGAAGTCTAATTTATAGTGATAGAAAGTAGATCAGTAGTTGCCTAAACCTGGGGATGAGAAATAGGTATAGACTGAGAAGGACCACAAGAGAACCTTTGGAAGTGATTAAAATATTCCATTATTGTGACTGTGGTGGTGGCTACATGAATATATACATTTGTCAAACATTATCAAATTCTACAAATAAAATGTATGCATTCTATTATATGCAAGTTATACCTCCATAAAGTTCATTTGTAAAAATTTTGTGATAATTTGCATCTAAGGCATATCAGGCTTTTGGGAGTCTAAAACTTAAAACAGAATTTGGGTAACCTCCTTAACAAAAAATATAAAATTAAGTTAAAGACATTTATTTAGAATAAGAACTAAAACCACCAAAATTATAGATATTAAAATTTGACAAATACTCCAAACATTACAAAATACAGAAAACAAAATATGTTCTTATTGGTTAATTGCACTGTGCACCTCTGTATATTTTTTGGCTACATACTCTTTGATCAACTCTTCATAGAATAATGATTTTCTGTAGAAAGAATGAAAAGATAATTCTGTCTTTTGCCTGGAAGATTAAAATTTGGTTTTATTATTGAGAGTTTATAAGAGTTTTGTTTAGAATCATGACTCATCATTGATAATGTCATATGACCTTTTATGAAGTTGTCAAATTTAGAGAATATCACACTATTTTCATATATGTGCTATTTCATATATTTATGCTATTTCATATATGAGCTATAGGAACACTCACTGTTTATAGTAATGCTAAATTATAAATTACTAAGTAATGCTAAGTAATAAATTACTACATGGAAGTTTGTGCTTCTATGAATTCTGATAAATACTATTTTATGAAATTACCATTTAAAAATTAAAATGTATGGTACATCTATAGTTATATGTTTCATTACCAAGCATATTACTGACAAGAGAGAGTCATTTTAGTAGGATCAATCAAATCCTCTACATAAAATTTTGCGCCACCTGGTGTTTGAAAAATTCTCCCTAAGTTAGCTTCTAGCTCTTACCTTTAAAATCTTGTGTCTTCTCTGCTACCCACACATTCCTAGTACTAAGTACTGTACGAAGCCTTCATAACATCATGAGATCTCTGACATTGCACTCTCCTGACATAAAACAGAGTGAGTTGGCACAAGGGCCAGTAGTAGACTGGAAGCCATTCCCCCACTGACAACTAGCAATAATATATCTATACTCAGAAGTGACTAAAAGCCACATAAATATCCCACCAAACCCAAAATAAATGTGTCTGCAACTCCATTTCCTCTTAGATTTCAAAAATGCTCATAAGGATTCCAGAGCCACTGACAAAAGGGTAACAAAGGGGAAATTAACTAAAGAAGAAAGAAGTGGTAATTAGGTTCTAACCCATTGCTCTTAGAAGGTACAATTTTTTTTCAAATTGTTTATAAACATATGACCATATAATAACATTGCTAAGACTCATTCATTAGCTGCACAGTAAATCCACTACTATGCATCTGGTAAATTTCTTATTCTTTCATTCAACAAATATTTGTTTTATGGAAAGTCCTAACCAGCAAAAGTTTTTCCTGTAATTCTGATAGTTTTGAGAAACATACCTTGAAAAGAATATGTATAAACTTTATTTCTAGCAAAGAAAACTTGCAAATAATTCTTTCTGGACGTACTCATGAACTTAGAACTCTTAGTGCAATGTGGTGTGAAGCTGTATAATTCTAAATTGATGATGTAGGTCAAAATGTTTCATACAGAGGACTGAAGAGGCCTGAAAAATGAATTTCTTAGCCAGCTTCAATCATGATAGTTACATTATATCTGCCAAACATCTGAACATTTCACATGCATCTTATGTCAGGTTCATAACAGCTTCACAGAAACACTGAAAAACAAAATACTGTGTAGCAAGGGAAATATATTTTGTGAGATTTGAAGTCTAGGGACAATGTTCTTCAAACAACTTAAAGAAGGAAATGACCTGCTTTCTGAAAAAATTTTTCTAGCAAGCACTTCTCAAGAGGTTAGACAGCAATCTATGTATGTAATATATTGATGTATAACATATATGCGTACTCTTTTTTTCATTGTTTCTGGGGAAATTATGTTTCTCTCAGATTGTAAAGTGGGTGATAGAAAGTGGATAAGCTGATTGATCAGTCTGAGGAGACTAGAATGTGTGAATTGGAGCAATATTTGCAGTAAGTCATTTTTTTTTTCTTTTCTTGCAACACCTTGGGATTACTCAGAGAGCCGCCCCACTCTGCTTACTACAGTTTTGTAGCTTCAGCAGATATTTTACTTCCTTGAAGCTAAAGATTTGTTCGAATTAAATTTTTTGTCTTAAAAATTTAGTAAGCAAATTTTATTAAATATTCTATCTCAAAAATGTGGGTTAGCCTTTAAAACCACAAAGTGTTCACATCAAGTAATATCACAAATTGTAGATGCTTCATATCTCACTAATTTTAAATATTAGAAAAATATAAAGCAAGAAAAATAGCAAGTATTTTCTCCTCTAAAAGAAATGTCTTCTTTGGTGTTTCTCTGTTTCCTTCCCCATCCACCCAAATGGTGAACTAGGGCCCCTAATTGTGGAATCTGTCTGCACCAGCACCATTTAGTTGCTGCATCTGAAATATATATATATATATATTATATATATAAATCTATATCATATATATTATATATGTTACACATGTGTAATATATTACATATGTAATACATTACACATATGTAATATATTACATGTGTAATACATATGTTACACATATGTAATATATTACACATATGTAATATATTATATATATTTATATATTATGTATATATATATATATAGAGAGTGTGTGTGTGTGTTTTTGTGTGTGTATTTAAGCCTGCCCAAGCCCTGCTCAAGCTCAAACCTACCCAAGGAGTGGAGAGGGACAAGTTATGTCTCTTATTAGAAACTCAAAAACCACAAATAAAGGGAGGTAGACAATAAGTTGCAGCCTTCTTCAGTTCCTGTTTTTAGAAAACCTGCCACCCTTACACGTGTCTGGACACACTTGAATCCTGAAGGGAGCATAGCTGAGCTTCAAAGGAGGAACCACGCTATATCAAATTGAAAAGCTGAAGTAGTAAAAGCTTCTGAACAAATAATTTTTATAAACAAGATTAATGAAAAAGAGGTTGTTTGTGTATTTAAAGTAAATGGAGTTTATATGTAAATAATTTAAAAGCCTTGCCTTTAAACACTGGAAGGAATAAAACATTTAATTTAGTAAAGTACCTATTAATATAATGTATACTTGTTCTCTTAAAGCCCTATTTGTCTAGTGTCTCTTCTAGAAAACTGATTGGTACCCCAGAGCCCACAAAGAAATAACAGTTCCTTCCAGTGAATGGTTAACTCATCTTAGCTCAATGATGAATCTGATGCTTTTCAAAATAAAAATAGTAATATCCACAGAAGCTACTACTCCTTCTATGTATGTTACAAAACAATATTGTTGGATGATAGCCCTACTACTACTAATAAAAGAATTCAAAAATCAGTTGTAGAGAAGGTAAAATGGCCAACTACATGCAGCCAGGTGGAACAGCTCCCACCAAGAGACTGAAACAACTGATGTGCTTTTAACAGATCTTCACAGGGAAGATGCCAAGTGGACAGAGGGAAGACACAGCAGCTGGGCTGAAGGGGAAGAAATCTGGGAACTCTGTATGGCTACAGCATGCTGGGACTTACTTTTGAACCTTAACAGCTCCAGGGGAATGGGTGAATTGAACTGGCAAGGAACAATACATTCTCACCACGAGCTTCTGGAACTCCAGCAGGTGGAATCCCTCGACTACCACAGACACTCAAGTTGGCAGGGAGATGTGCTGAGAGTAGTGGTAGGGGCAGAACACCAGCTGATGAGCAGCCCAGAGGTTTAGTGCAGAAGCATCTGTAGCAGAACACAGCCAGGGACAGCCATCCCCCTAAGCTCGACTTGCTCCCATTGGAGACCATAGTCCTAGAAGAAATCTAACATGATCTCTGCAGGGCAGTCTTGCACATTAGGTGTGGCTTGTCCAACCTGAGTACTCCTTGGTCTGCTGGCGTCTCTGGGCAACCCATTCTGCCGTGCCTGCTTACAGGGCAGTCTGGGGTGCCTTGGGATCTCACACCATAGCTTCTGTGCTAGCAGACCATGCGTGACCATTGAGAGCTCCAGTAAGGTGGCCCCTATAGCCACAGAGCAGCCTACATACTTCCTTCCCATGTTGCAGGTTACCACAACCCCACGGCATCTCTCCACATCACTTTGCTGGGGCATGTCTGCAAGGGTAGGTTTTGCTTTACTTGCCTGACCAGCACATGGGAATGCAGTCCAACTGTACCTGCTAACCACCAAGGCAGACAAAGCTTTGGCAGGCACAGAGCTGGCAAGCCACACCCCACCAGCACCCCACCCTTCCACTGACACTTAATGGAGGACAGCAGATATTCCCACAAACTGAGCAATTATTCCTGCTCTTGGGGCACAGAGAAGGCACCCAGACATGCACAGACCAGCACCCCACCCACAAGCCAGCACCACCTCCAGTGCAACCACCCACACATCTCCAGCAGGCATCCCCTGACCCCCATCTGTGTTGGTCTACCACTGTGGTGAACACCTGCAGAGAGGCAGGCACCTCTGCGTCTGTTAGCTCTCTGCTGCAGAACAAAACCTCTGAGAAATGTGGGATTATGTAAATAAATCAAATCTATGACTCATTGGTGTTCCTAAAAGAGATGGGGAGAATGGAAGCAACTTGGAAAACATATTTCAGGATATCATCCATGAAAAATTCCCCAACCTAGCTAGAGAGGCCAACATTCAAATGCAAGAAATGCAGAGAACCCTAGTAAGATACTTCTCAAGAAGATCCTCCACAAGACACATAATCATCAGATTCTCCAAGGTCAAAATGAAAGAAAAAATGTTAAAGGCAGTGAGAGACAAAGATGAGGTGGCCTGTAAAAGGAAGCCCATCAGACTAACAGCAGACCTCTCAGCTGAAACTCTACAAACCAGAAGACATTAGAGACCAATATTCAATATTCTTGAAGACAAGAAATTTCAACCCACAAGTTCATATCTGGTCAAACTAAGCTTCATAAGCAAAGCAGAAATAAGATACTTTTCAGACAAGCAAATGCTGGGGGAATTTGTTACTACCAGACCTAAATTACAAGAGCTCCTGAAGGAAGCAATAAACATCGAAGACCATTACCAGCCACTCTATAAACACACTAAAACACAGACCAGTGACGCTATAAAGCGAACACATAAACAAGTCTTCAAGATAACCAGCTAATATCATGATGAGAAGATCAAATTCAAAGATATCAATACTAACCTTGAAAGTAAACGGGCTAAATGCTCCAATTAAACGGCCTAGAGTGACACGCTGGATAAAGAACCAAGACCCATGGGTAAGCTGCCTTCAAGAGACCCATCTCACATACAATGACACCCATAGGCTCAAGATAAGTCATGGAGAAAATCTACCAAGCAAATGGAAAACCAAAAATGCAAAGGTTGCCATCCTAATTTCATACAAAACAGATTTTAAATGAACAAAGATAAGACAAGGGCATTACATAGTGGTAAAGGGTTCAATTAAACAAGATCTAACTATGCTAAATATATATACACCCAACACAGGAGCACTTAGATTCATATAGCAAGTTCTTAGGGACTTTCAAAGAGACCTAGACTCCTACACAAGAATAGTGGGAGATTCCACTACCCCACTGACAGTATTAGACAGATCACTGAGGCAGAATATTAACAAAGATATTCAGGAGCTGATCTCTGCTGGATCAAATGGACCTGATAGTCTCCACCCAGAAACAACAGAATATACATCTTTCTCATTGCCACATGGCACATACTCTAAAATTGATCATATAATCAGAAGGAAAATTCTCTTCAGCAAATGCAAAAGAACTGAAATAATCACCACCACTCTCTCAGAACACACAGCAATAAAGTTAGATATCAAGATTAAGAAAATCACTCAAAACCATAAAATTACATGGAAATTGTTATAACCTGCTTCTGAAGGGCATCTGAGTAAATAATAAAATTAAGGCAGAAATCAAGAAGTTCTTTGAAGCTAATGAGAACAAAGATACAACATACCAGAATCTCTGGGACACAGCTAAGGCAGTGTTAAGAGGGAAATTTAAAGCCCTAAATGCCTGCATCAAAAAAATAAAAGATGTAATCCTAGCACTTTGGGAGGCCAAGGTGGGGGGATCACAAGGTCAAGAGATTGAGATCATCCTAGCCAATATGGTGAAACCCCATCTCTACTAAAAATACAAAAATTAGCTGGGCATGGTGGTGAATGTTTGTAATCCCAGCTAATCAGGAGGCTGAGGCAGGAGAATCACTTGAATCCAGGAGGCAGAGGTTGCAGTGAGCCGAGATCGTAATACTGCACTCCAACCTGACAACAGAGCAAGACTCCACCAATTAAAAAAAAAAAAAAAATAGACCTTAAGTTAACAAACTAACATCATAACTAAAAGAACTAGAGAACCAAGAGCAAACTTACCCCAAAGCTATTAATAGGAGAAGACAAGAAATAACCAAAATTAGAGCTGAACTGAAACAGATTGAGACATGAAAAGCAATTTAAGTGATCAATGAAAACAGAAGGTAGTTTTTTTGAAAAAAATTAATAAAATAGAATGCTAACTAAGCTAATAAAGAAGAGAGAAGATTCAAGTAAACACAATCAGAAATGACAAGGAGGAGACTACCACTGACCTCACAGAAATACAAATAACCATCAGATAATATTATAAACACCTCTATGTACATAAATGAGAAATCTAAAAGAAATGAATAAATTCCTGGATACATACGTCCTCCCAAAACTGAACCAGGAAAAAAATTAAATCCCCGAACAGACATAATGAGCTTTGACATTGAGGCAGTAATAAATAGCCTACCAACCAAAACAAAGCAAAACAAAACAAAACAAAAACAACACAGGACCAGATGGATTCACAGCTGAATTCTACCAAATGTACAAATAGCTTAAAGCATTCCTACTGAAAGTACTCCAACAAAAAATTGAGATGGAGGGGCTCCTCCTTATCTCATTCTATGAGACCAGCATCATACTGATACCAAAACCTGGCAGAAACACCACACAAAAAAATAAAACTTCAGGCCAATATCCTTGATGAACATCCATGCAAAAGTCCCTAACAAAATACTGGCCAACTAAATCCAGCCACGCCTCAAAAAGTTTATCCAACACAATCAAGTAGGCTTCATCTACTGTGTGCAAGGTTGGTTCAACACACACAAATCAATAAATATGATTTATCACATAAAACTAAAGACATAAAAAGCACTATATAATTATCTCAATAGATGCTGAAAATGCTTTTGATAAAATTCAACATCTCTACATGTTAAACCTCTCAATAAACTAAGTATTGAAGGAATATATCTCAATAAGAACCATCTATGTCAAATCCACAGCCCACATTATACTGAATGGGCAAAGGCTGGAAGCATTCTGCTTGTGAACTTTCACAAGAAAAGGATGCCCTCTCTCACCATTCCTATGCAGCATAGTATCAGAAGTCCTGACAAGAGCAATCAGGCAAAAGAAAGAAATAAAGACATCCAAATAAGAAGAGAGGCAGTCAAACTATTTCTGTTTCTGTTTGTACACAACATGATTCTATATCTAGAAAACCCCATAGTTTCATCCCAAAATCTTCTAAAGCTGATAAACAGCTTTAGCAAAGTCTCAGGATACAAAATTAATGTGAGAAAATTACTAGCATTCCTATACACCAACAAGAGTCAAGCCAAAAGCCAAATCAGGAAGTCAATCTCATTCACAATTGCTACCAAAAATTACCTAGGCATACAGGTAACCAGGGAGGTGAAACATCTCTATAAGGAGGACTACAAAACACTGCTCAAAGAAATCAGAGATGACACAAACAAATGGAGAAACATTCCATGTTCATGGATAGGAAGAATCAATATGTTAAAATGACCATATTGCCCAAAGCAATTTATACATTCAATGCTATTCCTATGAAACTACCATTGCAATTCTTCACAGAACTGGAACAAAAAAAACTATTTAAAAATTCATAGGAAATCAAACGTGAGCCTGAATAGCCAAAGCAATCCTATGCAAAAAGAATAAAGCTGGATGCATCACACTAACTGACTTCAAACTATATGACAGGGCTACAGTAACAAAAACAGCATAGTACTGACATAAAACCGGGCACATAGAAGAATGGAACAGAATAGAGAACCCCAGAAATGAGGCCACACACCTACAACTATCTGATCTTCGACAAATCTGACAAAAACAAACAATGGAGAAAGGAATCCCTGTTCAATAAGTGGTACTGGGATAACTGGCTAGCCATATGCAGAAGACTGAAACTGGACCCCTTCATTTCAACATATAGAAAAGTTAATTCAAGATGAATTAAAGACATAAATGTAAAATCCAAAACTATATAAAGCCTGGTAGACCACCTAGGCAGTAACATTCAGGACATAGGCACAAGCAAAGATTTCATGATGAAGATGCCAAAAACAATTGGAATAAAAGCAAAAATTGACAAATGGGATCTAATTAAACTAAAGAGTTCCTGCACAGCAAAAGAAACTATCAACAGAGACAACATACAACCCACAGAATGGGAGACAATTTTTGCAAACTATGCAGCTGACAAAGGTCTGATATCCAGCATCTGTAAGGGACTTAAACAACTTTATAAGAAAAAAAGACCATTAAAAAGTGAGAAAAGGACATGAACAGACATGTGGCCAACATGTCTTCTTCAAAAGAAGACATACATGTGGCCAACAAGCATATAAAAAATAGCTCAACATCACTGATTAGTAGATAAATGCAAGTTAAAATAACAATGAGATACCAGCTCATACCAGTCAGCATGGTTATTATTAAAAAGCCAAAAAGTAAGATACTGGTGATGTTGTGGAGACAAAGAAACACTCTTCTAGGGTGGTTCCAAGATGGCTAAACAGGAACAGCACCAGTCTTCAGCTCCCAGCGTGAGCAACGCAGAAGACGGGTGATTTCTGCATTTCCAACTGAGGTACTGGGTTCATCTCACTGGGGCTTGTCAGACAGTGGGTGCAGCACACTGAGCCTGAGCCAAAGCAGGGCAAGGCATCGCCTTTCCAATGGTCTTAGCAAATGACACACCAGGAGATTGTGTCCCGTGCCTGGCTAGGAGGGTCCCACGCCCACGGAGCCTTGCTCATTGCTAGCACAACAGTCTGAGATTGAACTGCAAGGTAGCAGCGAGGCTGGGGGAGGGGCACCCACCATTGCTGAGGCTTCAGTAGGTAAACAAAGCAGCCTGGAAGCTCGAACTGGGTGGAGCCCACCGCAGCTCAAGGAGGCCTGCCTGCCTCTGTAGACTGTAGACTCCACCTCTGGGGCAGGTCATACCAAATAAAAGGCAACAGAAACCTCTGCAGACTTAAATGTCCCTGTCTGACAGCTTTGAAGAGAGTAGTGATTCTCCCAGCACGGAGTTTGAGATCTGAGAACGGACAGACTGCCTCCTCAAGTAGGTCCCTGACCCCAAGTAGCCTAACTGGGACGCACCACCCAGTAGGGGCAGACTGACACCTCACATGACAAGGTACCCCCCTGAGGTGAAGCTTCCAGAGGAACGATCAGGCAGCAACATTAGCTGTTTGGCAATAATCGCTGTTCTGTAGCCTCCACTGCTGATACCCAGGCAAACAACATCTGGAGTGGACCTCCAGCAAACTCCAACANTAAACAAAGCAGCCTGGAAGCTCGAACTGGGTGGAGCCCACCGCAGCTCAAGGAGGCCTGCCTGCCTCTGTAGACTGTAGACTCCACCTCTGGGGGCAGGTCATACCAAATAAAAGGCAACAGAAACCTCTGCAGACTTAAATGTCCCTGTCTGACAGCTTTGAAGAGAGTAGTGATTCTCCCAGCACGGAGTTTGAGATCTGAGAACGGACAGACTGCCTCCTCAAGTAGGTCCCTGACCCCCAAGTAGCCTAACTGGGACGCACCACCCAGTAGGGGCAGACTGACACCTCACATGACAAGGTACCCCCCTGAGGTGAAGCTTCCAGAGGAACGATCAGGCAGCAACATTAGCTGTTTGGCAATAATCGCTGTTCTGTAGCCTCCACTGCTGATACCCAGGCAAACAACATCTGGAGTGGACCTCCAGCAAACTCCAACAGACCTGCAGCTGAGGGTCCTGACTATTAGGAGGAAAACTAACAAACAGAAAGGACAACCACACCAAAACCATATCTGTATGTCACCATCATCAAAGACCAAAGGTAGATAAAATCACAAAGATGGGGATAAAACAAAGAAAAAAAGCTGAAAATTCTGAAAACTAGAGTGCCTCTCCCCCTCCAAAGGAACACAGCTCCACACCAGCAATGGAACAAAGCTGGACGGAGAATGACTTTGACGAGATGAGAGAAGAAGGCTTCAGACGATCTGTAATAACAAACTTCTCTGAGCTGAAGGAGGATGTTTGAACCCATTGCAAAGAAGCTTAAAACCTTGAAAAATGATTAGATCAATGCCTAACCAGAATAAACAGTATAGAGAAGCCTTAAATGACCTGATGGAGCTGAAAACCATAGCATGAGAATTACGTGACGTATGCACAAGCTTCAGTAGCCAATTTGATCCAGTGGAAGAAAGGGTATCATTGATTGAAGATCAAATGAATAAAATGAAGTGAGAAGAGAAGTTTAGAGAAAAAAGAGTAAAAAAAAAAAAAAATGAATAAAGCCTTCAAGAAATATGGGACTATGAGAAAAGACCAAATCTACATCTGATTGGTGTACCTGAAAGTGATGGGAAGAATGGAATCAAGTTGGAAAACACTCTTCAGGATATTATTCATGAGAACTTCCACAACCTAGCGAGGCAGGCCAACATTCAAAATTAGGAAATACAGAGAACACCACAAAGATATTCCTCGAGAAGAGCAGCTGCAAGACACATAATTGTCAGATTCATCAAAGTTGAAATGAAGGAAAAAATGTTAAGGGCAGCCAGAGAGAAAGGTCGGGTTACTCACAAAGGGAAGCCCATCAGGCTAACAGCAGATCTCTCGGCAGAAACTCTATAAGCCAGAAGAAAGTGGGGGCCAATATTCAACATTCTTAAAGAAAAGAATTTTCAACCCAGAATTTATTATCCAGTCAAACTAAACTTCATAAGTGAAGAAGAAATAAAATCCTTTACAGACATACAAATGCTGAGAGATTTTGTCACCACCAGGCCTGCCTTACAAGAGCTCCTGAAGGAAGCACTAATCATGGAAAGGAACAACCAGTATCAGCCACTGCAAAAACATGCCAAATTGTAAAGACCAGCAATGCTACAAAGAAACTACATCAAGTAATGAGCAAAATAACCAGCTAACATCATAATGAGAGGATCAAACTCACACATAAAAATATTAACCTTTAATGTAAATGGGCTAAATGCTCCAATGAAAAGACTCTAACTGGCAAATTGGATAGAGTCAAGACTCATCAGTGTACTGTATTCAGACCAATCTCACAGGCAAAGACACACATAGGCACAAAATAAAGGGATGGAGGAAGATTAACCAAGCAAATGGAAAACAAACAAAAGCAGGGGTTGCATTCCTAGTCTCTGATAAAATAGACTTTAAACCAACGAACATCAAAAGGGACAAAGAAGGCCATTACATAATGGTAAAGGGATCAATTCAACAAGAAGAGCTAACTATCCTAAATATATATGCACCCAACATAGGAGCATCCAGATTCATAAAGCAAGTTCTTAGAGACCTACAAAGAGACTTAGACTCCCACACAATAATAATGGGAGACTTTAACACCCCACTGTCAACATTAGACAGATCAACGAGACAGAAAGTTAACAAGGATATCCAGGAATTGAACTCAACTCTGCACTAAGTGGACCTAATAGACATCTACAGAACTCTTCTCCCCAAATCAACAGAATATACATTCTTCTCAGCACCATATCACACTTATTCCAAAATTGACCACATAGCTGGAAGTAAAGCACTCCTCAGCAAATGTAAAAGAACAGAAATTGTAACATACTGCCTCTCAGGCAACAGTGCAATCAAACTAGAACTCAGGATTAAGAAACTCACTCAAAACTGCTCAACTACATGGAAACTGAACAACCTGCTCCTGTATGACTACTGGGTACATAAGAAAATGAAGGCACAAATAAAGATGTTCTTTGAAACCAACAAGAACAAAGACACAACATACCAGAATCTCTGGGACACTTTTAAAGCAGTGTGTAGAGGGAAATTTATAGCACTAAATGCCCACAAGAGAAAGCAGGAAAGATCTAAAATTGGCACCCTAACATTACAATTAAAAGAACTAGAGAAGCAAGAGCAAACACATTCAAAAGCTATCAGAAGGCAAGAAATAACTAAGATCAAAGCAGAACTGAAGGAGATAGAGACACAAAAACCCTTCAAAAAATCAATGAATCCAGGAGCTGAGTTTTTGAAAAGATCAACAAAATTGATAGACTGCTAGCAAGACTAATAAAGAAGAAAAGAGAGAAGAATCAAATAGACACAATAAAAAATGATAAAGGGGATATCACCACCGATTACACAGAAATACAAACTACCATCAGAGAATACTATCAACACCTCTATGCAAATAAACTAGAAAATCTAGAAGAAATGGATAAATTCCTGGACACATACACCCTCCCAAGACTAAACCAGGAAGAAGATGAAGCTCTGAATAGACCAACAACAGGCTCTGAAATTGAGGCAATAATGAAGAGCCTACCAATCAAAAAAAAGTCCAGGGCCAGACCGATTCACAGCTGACTTCTACCCGAGGTACAAAGAGGAGCTGGTACCATTCCTTCTGAAACTATTCCAATCAATAGAAAAAGAGAGAATCCTCCCTAATTCGTTTCATGAGGCCAACATCATCCTGATACCAAAGTCTGGCAGAGACACAACAAAAAAGAGAATTTTAGACCAATATCCCTGATGAACATCGATGCAAAAATCCTCAATAAAATACTGGCAAACCGGATTCAGCAGCACATCAAAAACTTTATTCACCACAATCAAGTGGGCTTCATCCCTGAGATGCAAGCTGGTTGAACATATGCAAATCAATAAACGTGATCCAGCATATAAACAGAACCAAAGACAAAAAACACATGATTATCTCAATAGATGCAGAAAAGGCCTTTGACAAAATTCAACAGCCCTTCATGCTAAAAACTCTCTCTAAACTAGGTACTGATGGGATGTATCTCAAAATAATAAGGGCTATTTATGACAAACCCACAGCCAATATCATACTGAATGGGCAAAAACTGGAAGCATTCCATTTGAAAACTGGCACAAGACAGGGATGCCCTCTCTCACCATTCCTATTCATAGTGTTGGAAGTTCTGGCTGGGGCAATCAGGCAAAAGAAAGAAATAAAGTGTATTCAATTAGGAAACGAGGAAGTCAAATTGTCCCTGTTTGCAGATGACATGATTGTGTATTTAGAAAACTCCATAGTCTCGGCCCCAAATCTCCTTAAGCTGATAAGCAACTTCAGCAAAGTCTCAGGATACAAAATCAATGTGCAAACATCACAAGCATTCCTATACACCAGTAACAGACAAACACAGAGCCAAATCATGAGTGAACTCCCATTCACAACTGCTTCAAAGAGAATAAAATACTTAGGAATCCAACTTACAAGGGATGCAAAGGACCTATTCAAGGAAAACTACAAACCACTGCTCAACGAAATAAAAGAGGACACAAACAAATGGAAGAACATTCCATGCTCATGGATAGAAAGAATCAATATCGTGAAAAAGGCAATACTGACCAAGGTAATTTATAGATTCAATGCCATCCCCGTCAAGCTACCAATTATTTTCTTCACAGAATTGGAAAAAACTACTTTTAAGTTCATGTGGAACCAAAAAAGAGCCTGCATTGCCAAGACAATCCTAAGCCAAAAGAACACAGCTGGAGGCATCATGCTCTCTGACTTCAAACTATGCTACAAGCCTACAGTAATGAAAACAGCGTGGTACTGGTACAAAAACAGAGATATAGACAAATGGAACAGAACAGAGCCCTCAGAAATAATACCACACATCTGCAACCATCTGATCTTTGACAAACCTGACAAAAACAAGAAATGGAGAAATGATTCCCTAGTTAATAAATGGTGCTGGGAAAACTGGCTAGCCATATGTAGAAAGCTGAAACTGGATCCCTTCCTTACATCTTATACAAAAATTAATTCAAGATGGATTAAAGACTTAAAATGTTAGTCCTAAAGCCATAAAAACCCTAGAAGAAAACCTAGGCAATACCATTCAGGATATAGGCATGGGCAAGGACTTCATGTCTAAAACACCAAAAGCAATGGCAACAAAAGCCAACATTGACAAATGGGATCTAATTAAACTACAGGGCTTCTGCACAGCAGAAGAAACTACCTCAGAGTGAACAGGCAACCTACAGAAAGAGGAAACTTTTAAAATCTACCCATCTGACAAAGGGCTAATAGCCAGAATCTACAAAGAACTTAAACAGATTTACAAGAAAAAATCAACCCCATCAAAAAGTGAGCGAAGGATATGAACAGAAACTTCTGAAAAGAGGACATTTATGCAGCCAACAGACATATGAGAAAATGCTCATCATCACTGGCCATCAGCAAAATGTGAATCAAAATCACAATGAGATACCATCTCACAGCAGTTAGAATGACGATCATTAAAAATCAGGAAACAACAGTTGCTGGAGAGGATGTGGAGAAATAGGAACACTTTTACACTGTTAGTGGGACTGTAAACTAGTTCACCCATTGTGGAAGACAGTGTGGCAATTCCTCAAGGATGAAATACCATGTCATCCAGCCATCCGATTACTGGGCATATACCCAAAGGATTATATATTATGTTGCTATAAAGACACATGCACACATGTGTTTATTGCTGCACTATTCACAATAACAAAGACTTGGAATCAACCCACATGTCCATGAATGATAGACTGGAGTAAGACAATGTGGCACATATACACCATGGAATACTATGCAGCCATAAAAAAGGATGAATTCATGTCTTTTGCAGGGACATGGATGAAGCTGGAAACCATCATTCTGAGCAATCTATTGCAGGGACAGAAAACCAAACAGCACATGTTCTCACTCGTAGGTGGGAACTGAACAATGAGAATACTTGGACACAGGGTGGGGAACATCATACACTGAGGCCTGTCATGGGGTGGGGATGGGGGTTGGGCCGAGGGATAGCATTAGGAGATATGCCTGATATAAATGATGAGTTAACGGGTGCAGCACACCAACATGGCACATATATACATATGTAACAAACCTGCACATTGTGCACAGGTACCTTAGAACTTAAAGTATAATAATAATAAATAAAAAATGTATTGAAGTATAATATAAATTCAGAAACATACACCAATTTCAAGTGTGTGGTGGAATGACTTTTCACAAAGTCAGAGTACCCAGATAACAAACATCCAGATCAAAATGTAGGACATTACCATCATCAGTGCCCCAATGCACACCCATGCCCCTCACAATTCAACAGGTTTCTAAAACAGTGTCTTTTGAGAATCCAGTGACTGCTGTACGTCGTCATCTATGGTTTCCCCAATAGACATGACTCTGTATATCTTTAGTGAGAAGGTCATTTTCTCTGCAGGATGTAGCCTACGGCCTTTCTGGGCAAGCAAAAATACCTACGACAAGTGAAGTACATTGAAAGGATTGAGCTCCAGTGTGTGCAAAATCAGCATGAACTCTGCATGTGATGATTAAAGCATTGATCATAGAGAGTAGTAAAAAATCAGGTGGGGTGGGGAGGGTGTCCCAAGTAAAGCTTTGTCAGAAACTGCGAAAGGCATTATAGAGACATTTTTTCTTCTTATCTCTCACCTCACACCATACTTTGCATTCCAGATCCTGTTTTTCTGTCTTATATTAACTTTGACCACCCGTCACACCCATCTATCCAGAGAGAGTTCCATCCGGCAAGATGTATAGCCCTTGTTCTTCTCCTTTATCTGCTACCTTTGCTTATTGCTGAGCTTCCCCTGTCTACTCTTCCTTTATTGTCAATGGTGCATATCTCTGACTTAATAAAAACAGCCTTGGGTTTTGTAAAAAAAAAAAAAGAGAGACTATTCATATACATGTTTTTATGCAGACGTATGTTTTTATTTCTCCTGGCTAAATATCTAAAAGTGGAATTTCTGGGTCTTATGAACAGTAAATACTTATGAAATTTTAACTTTTAATTATTTTGTGGCACCCTTTAGGATATAGCTTAAATTTTCATTTATTAATTCAATGAATAGTTGTGCAATGTGCTGTGCAAGATACCCCGGGAATCGCAGGTGAATATAACACAAGCCGTACTCTAAAGCACACAGAAAAAACAAGGCAAAAATTTCAAAGGTGAAATATCTCAGGATTTGTGGTCAGAAAAGGCTTAAGCTGTATCTTAAAAGAAATATGTCAGTAGGCAGGTATTGGGTAAGGACACAGCAGTCAGTGGAATTTTCACGTGCAAAGGTATGAAGGTATAAAAAGCATGGCATATTTGGAAAACTGCAAAGGTTAAGAATTGAAGGGAAGGTAAGAATAGGTGAAGACAGAGCATAAAGCTGTGCAGATGAAAGAGGATCCTCAAAGATACACAAATCTGTGTGTGTGTGTGTGTGTGTGTTTGTTTATTTCTTGGTGAGACATTACCTCACCCCTGGTGCAACCAGTCACTTCTTCCTGTGCTTGCAAAACACTTGGAACATATTGCTCTTTAACATATCATGTGACATTCATGGATCTGTCTCGTCTACTTTAATATGAGTTCCTAGAGGATATCTGTGCTATCTTCTGTGCTCACCATGCTTGGCACTTATTAGAGCATTAGAAAATTAGAGTTTATGCAAGAGTGAATGAACAAATGAGAATGAATGAAATGACCTACATACTCTGCCACTGAACAGATTCAGAAAATATTCTTTATCAAAGACCTATGAGACATCCTTTATAAAAGCATATTAGAAATACATATTTATCTCTCTACTGAAGCAAGGTCATGCATATAATCTTCTTATGAGCTTGACTTATTAATTTCAATTGTCTTTATGATCAATACTGATTTCATGGTCTCATTGTCCCTGGAGTAATCTGCATGGATGACTGAGATATTTGAAATAAATGAATTAACTGTGCTGCAGCTTTCTTAATTTTGTGGCAAAATTGGCCTTAAAATTGTAGTGCTGAAAAAAAAATCCTTTGTTTAAGAGAGTCTAGAAATCTTTATAGTATTGTGAGCTATGCACTTTTGACCCTAAATTGATGCTGTATTTTCATTTGTGCCAGAGCTCATAAAATCCTATTACTTTCATGATCATTTACAGAGGTTTAAATAGTCCAAGATCCCAACTTTATTTATGAAAAGCACATGTTTTGGCACTTTGTTGTAATAATAAGTAATATTTATTTCATTGCCTGTTCACTTTAATAACAGTAAAATAAACATGCAATGGGAGAGGAAGGAAGTCAGTGAAATAAGAAAACTGCTTAGAAAATAGAACAGAACCAATTCAGAAGAAAACTTGAGATGTTTTGAATTGTTAATGAATTAAAATTTAAGTGAACATATCATTAGCCTCCTAAAACAAGGTACTTTGGAGAGTGAAAGGGGAATGGCAAATAATTCTGTCTGGATCACAGGTGGTATGTGAACTGTCCCAGTCAGGTTGAGATGGATGATCACCCTAATTAAAGTACTCTTTTCAAATCCCTTTGTTTCAGATTATTACCACTTCTTATCACTGTAGTCTAAAGTGCTAATTAGTAGGTCTAGGAATATCTATAGCTCTTTGATTTTTTATAAGCTCCCTGCAGACACCTTTCTTAGTGGACTTAGTGGACTGACTATTGTAGTCCAACAAGGGAAAAATTATTTTTCAAATTGCTATGGAAATATTCTGGGCTCTGGGCTATATGAGATGATAGTTATATTAATTTGCTTGATTGTAATAGTGACTTCTTTATGTAAATGTATATAAAGATAAGTATATCAGAACATCATGTTGTAAACCTTAAATACATACATTACAAAATAAAAATAATAGAAGAAAGAGACCTGCCTCTGCTAGACCTAGTCCCCATGCTGGCACCACCACTAGCAGAACTGCACGAACAGTCACTGGCAGGATCCTTCTCCCCACTGAGCCGTGATGCCTCCATCACTGTTGTGAATGCTCACATGGAAGCAGGTAACTCAGCATCCACTAGCACCCTGCCACAACCAACAAGCATGCACACCACTGCACTATCACTGCTGGCACATATGAACAAGGAAAGATCCTACTACCTCCACACTACAAAATGTTTGACTGGCACCACTCATCAGAGTGTAGTGACCAGCAGTCAGGGAACACCTTGGCCCTGCGAGTGCAATGGATTCCTAACTTAAAGGAGCCATAGAACAAAGTCAGGCCTGATACAAGTCCCCCAGAGTTAGAGCATGCACTCCAGCAACTGGGAGCTGAGCAATGGCCCATTAAAATCTTCCAGTCAACTGGACCCATCTTATACCACAATCAAACCCTCAAGGTCATCAAATAGGATAAAAGAAAAAAAATCCACCCAAGGGTCAGCAATTTCAAAGATTGTAGAAGAAACAAGAGCCCACAAAGATGTGGAAAAACCAACTTAAGAACTCTGACAACTCAAAGCACCAGTGTGTCTTCTTTCCTTCAAATGACTGTGTAACCCCTCCCACAAGGATTCTGAAGCAGGCTGAGATGGCTAAAATGACAGAAATAGAATTCAGAATATGGATAGGAACAAAGATCATTGAGAAGCAAGAGTACATTGAAACCCAATCCAAGGAAGCTGAGAATCACAACACAACAATACAAGAATTGACAGGCAAAGTAGCCAATACAAAAAAGAACATAACTGCCTGATAGAGCTGAAAAACACATTATAAGAATTTTATAATGCAATCACATGTATTAATAGCAGAATACACCAAACTGAGAATAGAATCCCAGAGCTTGAAGACTGGCTTTCTGAAATAAGACAGTCAGACAAGAATAGAGAAAAAAAAAAAAAAAAATAAAAAGGAATGAACAAAACCTCCAAGAAATATAGAATTATGAAAAGGGACCAAATCTATGACTTGTTGGTGTCCTGGAAACTGTTGGGGAGAGTGTAAGCATCTTGGAAAATATATTTCAGGATATCATGCATAAGAACTTCCCCAAGCTAACAAGAGAGGCCAACATTCAAATTTAGGAAATGCAGAGAATCCTAGTAAGATGATTCACAATAAGATCATCCCCAAGACACATAATCTTCAAATTCTCCAAGGTCAAAATGAAAGAAAAAATGTTAAAGACAACTAGAGAGAAAGGTCAGGTAGCCTATAAAGGGAAGCTCATCAGACTAACAGCAGACCTCTCAGGTGAAACTCTGCATGCCAGAAGACACTGGGGACCAATATTCAATACTCTTAAAGTAAAGAAATTTCAACCCACAATTACATATCTGGCCAAACTCATCTTCATAAGCCAAAGAGAAATAAGACCCTTTTCAGACATGCAAATGCTGGTGGAATTTGTTACCACCAGACCTGCCTTACAAGAGCTCCTGAAGGAAGCAATAAATATGGAAAAGAAAGACCATTACCAGCCACTACAAAAACACACTGAAGTGCACAGATCAGTGACACCATAAAGCAACCACATAAACAAGTCTTCAAAATAACCAGCTAATATCACGATGAGAAGATCAAATCCACAGATATCAGCACTAACCTTGAATGTAAATGGGCTAAATGCCCCAATTAAAAGGCCTAGAGTGACACGCTGGATAAAGAACCAAGACCCATGGGTAAGCTGCCTTCAAGAGACCCATCTCACATACCATGACACCTATAGGCTCAAAATAAAGGCATGGAGAAAAACCTACCAAGTAAATGGAAAACCAAAAAAAGCAAAGATTGCAATCCTAATTTCATACAAAATAGACTTTACACCAACAAAAATCAGAAAAGACAAGGGCATTACTTAGTGGTAAAGGGTTCAACTAAACAAGAAGATCTAACTATGTTAAATATATATGCACCCTGGCCGGGCATGGTGGCCTCACGCCTATAATCCCAGCACTTTGGGAGGCCAAGGCGGGCAGATCACCAGAGTCAGGAGTTTGAGACCAACCTGGGCAACATGACAAGACCCCATCTCTAATGAAAATACAAAAATTAGCTGGGTGTAGTGGCTCACACCTGTAATCCCAACTACTTGGGAGGCTGAGGCACGAGAATTGCTTGAACCTGGGAGGCGGAAGTTGCAGTGAGCTGAGATAGTGCCACTGCACTCCAGTCTGGGTGACAAGAGTGAGACTCTGTCTCAAAAAACCACCATATATATATGTGTGTGTGTGTGTGTGTGTGTGTGTGTGTGTGTGTGTGTATAGTGTCACCCAGGCTGGAGTGCAGTGGCACTATATATATATACACACACACACACCCAACACAGGAGCACCTAGATTCATATAGCAAGTTCTTAGAGACCTTCAAAGCGACCTAGACTCCCACACAAGGATAGTGGGAGACTTCAATACCACAATAACAGTATTAGACAGATGATCAAGGAAGCAAATTAATGATATTCAGGACCCAAACTCAGTACTGAATTAAATGGACCTGATAGACTGCACTCAGAAACAGCAGAATATACATTCTTCTCATTGCCACGTGGCACATACTCTAAAATTGATCATATAATTGGAAGGAAAATTCTCCTCAACAAATGCAAAGGAACTGAAATAATAACCACCACTCTTTCGGACCACATGGCAATAATATTAGATATCAAGACTAAGAAAATCACTCAAAACCATAAAATTACATGGAAATTGAATAACCTGCTCTTGAGAGACTTCTGGGTAAATAATAAAGTTAGGGCAGAAATCAAGAAGTTAATCAGAACAAAGGTACAACATACCAGAGTCTCCAGGACACAGCTAAGGCAGTGTTAAGAGGGAAATTTAGTGCCCACATCAAAAAGATAGAACGATCTCAAGTTAACCACCTAACATCACAGCTAAAAGAAGTAGAGAACCAAGACCAAACCAACCACAAAGTATTAATAGCAGAAAACAAGAAATAACCGAAATCAGAGCTGAACTGAAACAGATTGAGACATGAAATTCAATTCAAAAGATCAATGAATACAGAAGGTGGTTTTTTGAAAAACTAATAAAAATAGATAGAACACTAGGCTAATAAAGAAGAAAAGAGAATATTAAGATAAACACAATCAGAAACAACAAGGGGGATGTTACTACTGACACAACAAGAATAGAAATAACTATCAGATAATATGAACATCTCTATGCACATAAATTAGACAATCTAGAAGAAATCGATCAATTCCTAGAGTCATACACCCTTGCAAAACTGAACCAGAAAGAAATCGAATCCCTGAACAGATCAATAATGAGCTTTGACATTGAGACAGTAATAAATAGCCTACCAACCAAAAAAAGCCCAGGATCAGATGAATTCACAACTGAATTCTACTGGATGTACAAAGAAGGATTGGTACCATTTCTCTTGAAATTTTTCCAAAAGATTGAGGAGGAGGGACTACTCCTTAACTCATGCTATGAGGCCAGCATCATCCTGATAACAAAACCTGGCAGAGACACAACAAAAAATAAAACTTCAGGCCAATATCCTTGATGAACATCAAAGCAAAGATTTCTCAACAAAATACTGGCAAACTGAATCCAGAAGCACACCAATAACCTTATGCACCATGATCAAGTAGGATTCATTCCTAGGGTGCAAGGTTGGTTCAACACATTCAAATCAATAAATGTGATTCATTATGTAACAGAGCTGAAGACAAAAAAACACATGATTAGTTCAATAGATGCAGAAATGCTTTTGATAAAATTCAACATCCCTTCATGTTAAAAACTCTCAATAAACTAGGGATTGAAGGAACATACCTCAAAATAATAAGAGCCATCTATGTCAAACCCACAGCCAACATCATATCGAATGGGCAAAAGCTGGAAGCATTCTCCTTGAAATCTGCCTCAAGAAAAAGATGCCCTCTCTCACCACTCCTATTCAACATAGTGTTGGAAGTCCTGTCCAGCGCTATCAGGTCAGAGAAAGAAATAAAGAGAATTCAAATAGGAAGAGAGGAAGTCATACTATCTCTGTTTGCGGATAACATAATCTTATATCTAGAAAACCCCACAGTTTTGGCCCAAAACCTCCTTCAGCTGATAAACAACTTCAGCAACATCTCAGGATGCAAAATCAATGTACAAAATAACTGGCATTCCTATTCACCAACAGCAGTCAAGCTGAGAGCCAAATTAGAAATGCAATCCCATTCATAATTGTCACTAAAAGAATAGAATATCTAGGAATACAGCTAACCAGGGAGGTGAAAGAGCTCCACAAGGAGAACTATAAAACACTGCTGAAAGAAATCAGAGATGATACAAACAAATGGAAAGACATTCCATGCTCATGGGTAGAAAAAGTCAATATTGTTAAAATGGCCATATTGCCCAAAGCAATTTATAGCTTCAGTGCTATTTCTATCAGACTACCATGGCACTGTTCACAAAACTAGAAAAAAAGTATTTTAAAATTCATATGGAACAAAAAAGGCCCCAAACAGCCAAAGAAATCCCAAGCAAAAAGAACAAAGCTGGAGGCATCATGCTACCTGGCTTCAAACTATACTACAGGGCTGCAATAATCAAAACAGGTTAGTACTTGTATAAAAACAGACAGATAGACCAATGGAACAGAACAGTGAGCCCAGAAATAAGGTCATACACCTATAACCATCTGATCTTTGACAAACCTGACAAAAACAAGCAATGAGGACAGGGCTGTGTATTCAGTAAATGGTGCAGGGATAACTGGCTAGCCATATTCAGGATTCTGAAGCTGAACCCCTTTCTTACACCATATAAAAAGTCAAATCAGGATGGAGTAACGACTTAAATGTAGAACCCAAACATATTTGAAAAACCCCAAAAACAACCTAGGCAATAGCATTTTGGACACAGGAAAGGGCAACAATTTCATGACAAAAATGCTAAAAGCAATTGTATGGAAAGTAAACATTGGCAAATGGAATCTAATTAAACCAAGTAGCTTCTCCACATCAAAATAAACTATCAATAGAATAAACAGACAACTTACAGAATGGGAAACAATTTTTGCAAACTATGCATCTTTCAAAGGTCTAATATCTAGTATCTATAAGGAACTTAAATGTATAAGAAAAAAACCAAACAACCCTATTAAAAAGTGGGCAAAGGACATGAGTAGATATTTTTCAAAAGAAGACATATATGTGGCCAAAAAGCATTTGAAAAAAAGTTGAACATCATGATCGTTAGAGAAATACAAATCAAAACTGCAGTGAGATACCATCTCACACTAGTCAGAATGGCTATTACTAAAAAGTCAAAAAATAGCAGGTGTTGGCAAGGTTGTGGAGAAAAAGGAACACATATTCACTGTTGGTGGGAGTGTGAATTAGTTCAACCATTGTAGAAGACAGTGTGGCGATTCCTCAATGATCTAAAAACATAACTACCATTCGACCCAGTAATCCCATTAATGAGTATATATCCAATGGAACATAAATCCTTCCACTATAAAGACTAATGCATGTGTATGTTCATTGCAACACTGTTCACAATAACAAAGATATGCAATCGCCCTAAATGCCCATTAAGAGTAGACTGGGTAAAGAAAATGTGATGCCACCAGTTAGAATGGCAATCATTAAGAAGTCAGGAAACAACAGGTGTTGGAGAGGATGTGTGGAAATAGGAGCACTTTTACACTGTTGGTGGGATTGTAAACTAGTTCAACCATTATGGAAAACAGTATGGCAATTCCTCAAGGATCTAGAACTAGATGTACCATATGACCCAGCCATCCCACTACTGGGTATATACCCAAAGGATTATAAATTATTCTACTACAAAGACACATGCACACGTATGTTTATTGCGGCACTATTCACAATAGCAAAGACTTGGAATCAACCCAAATGTCCATCTGTGACAGACTGGATTAAGAAAATGTGGCACATATACACCATGGAATACTATGCAGCCATAAAAAAGGATGAGTTTGCGTCCTTTGTAGGGACATGGATGCAGCTGGAAACCATCATTCTTAGCAAACTATCACAAGAACAGAAAACCAAACACCGCATGTTCTCACTCATAGGTGGGAACTGAACAATGAGATCACTTGGACTCGGGAAGGGGAACATCACACACTGGGGCCTATCATGGGGAGGGGGGAGGAGGGAGGGATTGCATTGGGGAGTTATACATGATATAAATGATGAATTGATGGGTGCTGACGAGTTGATGGGTGCAGCACACCAACATGGCACAAGTATACATATGTAACAAACCTGCACGTTATGCACATGTACCCTAGAACTTAAAGTATAATAAAAAAAAAAAAAAAAAAAAAAAAATGGTGTAAATAAACCCCAGGAAAATATTGACCCCAAAAAAAAAAAAAAGAAAATGTGATGCATATACACCATGGAATACTATGCAGCCATGAAAACGAAATGAGATTATGTCCTTTCCAGGAACATGGATGGAGCTGGAGGCCATTATCCTTAGCACACTTATGGAGAAACAGAAAATCAAATGCCACATGTTCTCACTTACAAGTGGGAGCTACATGATAAAAACACATGGACACATAGATGGGAACAACAGACAGCGGGGCCTATTGGAGGGTAGAGGGTGGGAGGAAGGAGAGGATCAGGAAAAACGACTAATGGGAATTAGGCTTAACACCTGGATGACAAAGTAATCTGTACAACAAACCCCCATGAACATAAATGTACTGAAGTAACAAATCTGCACATGTACCTCTGAGATTAAAATAAAACTTAAAAAAAAAAAAAAAGAAAATAACACCAGTGCCGTTTGCAGTGGTTCACTCTTGTAATCCCAGCACCTTGGGAGGATGGGAGGGAGGATCACTTGAGGCCAGGAGTTTGAGACCAGCCTGGGCAACATAGCAAGAGTCTGTCTCTACTGAAAAAAAAGAAAAAAAGAAAAAAAAAAAATAGCTGGGTGTGGTGGCACATGCTTGTAGTCCCAGCTGTTCAGGAGGTTGAGGCAGGAAACTTGAGCCTCAAGGAGACTGAAACTGCAGTGAGCTATGACTCCATAGCTCCAGCATCACTGCACTCCAGCCAGGGTGAGAGAGTGGGCCCCTAAAACAAGTAAATGTAAATAAAAAAAGAAAAAAATAGTGCTTACCTCGAGGGATGGTTGACATGAAAGTGAGGATGAGAGCTAATGGATGGCTAAAAAGTTTTTCCATGAAGTTACACCCTTTTTTGACTCAGAAGGAAGAATATCTCAGTATTTTTCAGGTACGAATGCATTTATTCTTTAATTTTTTATTCTGCACACACTGCCTGTGACTCACAGTTTTTCTGCTGGTTGCTGGGAATACAATGTTGAACCAGATACAGCCACCAATTCTGATGGACGAATAGTGAAAATGAATAGTGAGGTATATATTAATGGGCAAAACTTTTTTGGTGGGATTCTGAAGGTAATGAAGCTCAAAAAATAATTTCAACTATTTCAGCATGACTGAATTAAGTGTACATTCTTCAAAGGATGATTTAAAAAGACAATGTCAGTTTAGATGTAAATTTTTTTATGCTTGTTATTTTACTTAGTTAACAATGTTCTTTATTCCTAAATTCCTAATTGCCAAGCATAAGTTAGCTTGTTTGGGGAAAACTCTTTGATATTTCTCAGAGTATTTCTGTGTTTGAACTCAATTTGTAATCTTATTTTTGCTTTTGAAGTATTTAAAAATGTTTTAGAATGTCTTTTTAAAAAGCAATTTGAGTTTTATTGATCTGCAGAGCTCAGGTTCAGAATGCACAAATAGGCACTTAAATGCATTTTGGTAATAAATGTTTCAAAATTAGATAGTTTGAGAGTTACTAAAGAGAAAATTAAGTTTTAGAATAAATCTGTTGTGATATTAAGAGGGCAATTGTAATATTTTGGGTTAGTACCTTTGATGAGAATGTACTTTTTGTATTGGTCTTTTACTTTGTTCACTTTTGTGTAAAGATTAAAGCATATTGAATTTTTATTCATTCAGCCCATATTAATGGAGAGCTACTGCATTGGTGAATGAGGGAAATATGAATATCAAAAAGGCTGGGTCCTCCCCTTACATGGCTTGTATTCTATTGGAGGAGAGAGGTATGCAAGCAAATAGATGTTGTACAGCATTTTACTAGCAGGTATAATGGTTAAAAGAAAGGTTCTAATGTCTTTAAATCCCAGGTTAATTTTTTACCAAACCATGCAATCCTGACTGATCATTTATTCTCTTTTACTTTTTAAAAAATATATAAACTGTGTGTTTTGCAATTACTTACTTAATGGGGGGTGATTGTGATTATTAAATGATTGACAAAAAGTGCTCAGTTAAATATGTGGCACCCCAAAATGCTCACTGAATGCTAGGGATTATGATAATATCAGCGTGTACAGTTAAGTTTCACAGGAGCGAGTGGTCAACTGTATCTGAAAGGTTGCTTTAAGAAATAGCTGACAAAACATGGCGGAGATATTTTTTAATGCCCGGAATCTATTAGTGACTACCATGCTCTTTGGACCAAATATTCATGAAACACCTTGATGACGCTATTAGGCACTCTTTTTGACGATACAAAATTGTCAACTAAACAATCTCTGACCTTTTGGAATGTGATTTCATCATAAACCCCTTGCTAGATGTACCAGCAAGAAGTTACCAAAAAAGCCTCTTGCTAGGTGTACTTGCTAGATACGCCTGGCACTGACTAGGTTATTCAGTGGTTCCTTAAAATGAGTAGCAAAGAACACAACCTTTGACTTTCCTTCAAAAAAGGCATCCAAATAAGGAGAAAGAGGGGCAAGAAGAGTGGAACATCTCACTAACGGCAAGTGTGAAATTTTAGACTGTGCAAGTCATCTGCTTGTTTGATCTTAGATCCGTTCTCTGCCATTTCCCTGCTTTGAACTGCCCACTGCAAACCGCATTTCTCAGGCTTCTTTGTGCTGCCTTCCGGTTAGGCTTTCCATTGGCAAGCACTGACGTAGATGGAGAAATATACAGGCAATTATAGTAGAGAATGATGCCTACCATTCTAGGGATTACTACGTGCTGAAGGCGGGTAGGGTATTTTTCTCTCTCTCTCTGCCTTAGGCATCGTTGGCAGTGACTACAGCGGTTAAGTGGTTCTAGCTCCCTGTAGTCAGCCATTTCCTCTCAATTCTCAGCTCCTGAATCTAGCTTTCACCAATGGCCAAACTTTGGAGTTTCAGCAACTCCTCTGCCTTCCTAGTCCCTCTGGCCCTAGTGGATGTTAGGGGTGTTAGTGCCTTCCTATAGTCCCTGAAGTCACTGGTCTCAGAGTTACTTCACCTTCTAGCTATTCTTTCAGCAGTTCAGATATTTTATAATTAATTTCTCATATTAAGTTATTTCTATTGAATTACCTTGTGTAGTAATGTTGTTTTCTTGGCTGGGCACTGACCAATACAGAAAGCAAATGGAGAATATTTTATTGTTCTTGCTGGTTCTTGACTGAGAGTTTCTGTGATCAGAATATCTGCAAGAAAAAAGTCAACATAGTATGCTAATATAAAAAATTACTGAAAATATTCCTCAACTTGCAAAGATTTTGGGAGTCTTCACTTATTACTATCATAGGTGTTAGTTAGTGATGGAATTTTATCATTTCTTGGCAAGTATTGTTTATAAAATGTAGATACTTTCAAAGCAATTAAGGAAGCAAAGTGATAAATGTTTGCAATGCTATTTGCAGCATCCTAGTAGTTGGAATATTACTAAGGATGCTTTCACATACCTGAATGAGTTTGGACAAGTTATTTCACAGCATTCTTCTTTTCTCTTTTATAAAATGAGGGTGCAAAAGGATATCTTGTGTTTTGTATTTCCCTCATTCTCCATCACAGTGTTTCAGAAATAGTAGGGTCTCAATATTCTTGTGAAATGAAAGTCAAGGTCATTCATCTGGATATGTGCTAGTCTATTACTTGCTTTCCCTTACCTGTTTATTTCTTCACCACATAGGAGGGAAGAAGTGAAGTAGGAGTACAGATAAATTGTCTAACAAGGAAGGAAAAACTGAAATCATTTTCTGGTTGCCTTATTTCAATTTTATTCAAATACACATCATTGTTACTTTTCTTATAACTGTAACAGTAGCCCAATGAATAATTTGCCTTTGGTGGTGATTTTGGTAATGATTTTATTTATTCCATCGATTCCTCCATATTTTAGACCCCAAATACCTACATATACTTTGATCTCTCTTACCCCATTTCATGTTCTATTTATACCAATTCTCTTCTTATTCTAGAAACACCTTTATTATTTTTTCTTTGATTTCTTCTAAGCAAGTTCCTCATCTTCGTTAAGTGCCATCTTCTTCATAACATCTTCTCAAATAGTCCCTGATGAAAATTAGTTACTATTTTTGTTTGTACCTCTGTAAGTACTTATCATATTGAATTGCAATGATGTGTGTGTCTGATTTCCTACTACATCTTGATTATTTTGAGAGTAGGAGCCACTTTTTTCATCTTTTCCACCTTTATACCTAGTATTTTGCCTGCCATATGGTAAGTGTTCAATGAATGAATATCAGAGCATTCTGTTTCTGATAATTTACTTATATTTGATTATTTATTCTTCTACCTCATTTCCTAGATTGTGAGCTCTTTCCAGGAAATGAGGTAGAAGGGATGCAGGGGAGCAGAAAAGTGGCTCATTTTTTTTTTTTTCTGTTTTGGATTTTTGCCTTGTTGCTACGCCCTATTTCCAATATATTACCTGGTAATATTAGGAGTACAGTGAACTTTGGTTGAATTTGGACAAATCTGAAGGCTTCCTTCCAAACCTGGTAGGAAGTTTTAGGAAATCATCCAGTACACTGTTCAACCCCTGGAAACCAAAACTATTTTTGAGTAGATACTTCAGAAAGACACAAAACTGTACCAACTAATGATTGTTTAAACTTTATACACAGAATAATCTGGAGATATGCAAAATAAAATGGTGGCTGATATTTGTATTAATCTAAAACCAGACAACACTTTGAAGTTTATTTTTAGGTTATTGATCATTTCAGCAGCATATAGACAAGTATACATAATTCTCCATTATTGAACTTAAAGAAAAGCTTAAATAAGCTTTCGAATTCGTTGACTATGTATATGTAGAGGTTTATACTTAGGAGGTACTAGATCAGTTGGAATCCTGTACAAAAACAGGTTGCACTTTCAAACTAGGTTAATTTGAGCAGAGTTTAAGAAAGCAATTACTTTCAAAGTTGTGACCAGGGTTAAAAAAAACAAAACAAAATAAAACAAAACAAAAAAACACCACGGAAGAGCACAGTGCTCTAGGCCTGGTAACTATAGGGAGTGGTTACTAAGGAGATAGAACAGTTACCAGAATTTGGAGAGAGACCTATATGGAAAGCATCACTTGAGAAGAACTGTTGGCTTAAGTGGAGCCTCAGGCAATCCATGGGTATGTAGCAGCAAGGAGTCAAGGGGGAAAATATCTTAATTTCTTTCTCCTCCTGCTCTCTGATATGCCAGTACCTCCCATTGGATAACCCATCTGAAAGCCAGAAGACATGAAAACTGTTTGATGTAACTTCCCAGGTGACAAAAGGCAGAGGGCAACTATGAGATAGCTAGTATAGACACTGATTCTGGGGACAAGATCCAAGAGAGTGTCTCTCAGTTATTAATATATATCTTCCCTTGTTCCCAAAATAAAGACATGTGTTTGAGAGGTAGTCTTCCAAGGTTTTCCTTGGAAGATTCAGGCACTAACTGCCACAGAATTCTCATAGATTCTAGTCTCTTAATGAGTCATAGCTGAATGTGGTGTTAATCTCCTACCAATTTTTTTAAAAGGAGATTCTAGTCATTGTAGAAATGAAAATTCATAGTTCTCAAAATAACTTCCAGTTAATCAGAGTTAGGTCATATCATGCAACCTATTTCTGATTTCTTATTTATACTTTAAGTTTTATGAGAAATCAGAAAAAGGCTAGAACAATCGGGAGTTGGAACTAGAGGTAGACCTGGAAGATTTCCTTCATCCTTTGTGGTTCACAAGTGTGTGTGCTGGCTTTTCCAGTATAACTTCCCAAGGCCACCAGCTTTTATTTGTAAGAAGGTTTGGTGAATCAGACCAGTTTTATAATACTGTTGCTTTCTCCTTTTAACTCACTCTGACTTTTTCTGAGATAATTTATTTCCTGTCCCTTTAATCATTTTGCCTGTTCTTCTTTGAACTATTTCCAGTTTCTCCACATTCTTTTAAATAAAGCTTAAGTATTACAGAGAGCTATTCTGGGAAATCATTATTTAAAGAAAAATTGTTAAAGCATTTAAAAGTTTAAAAATGGCTACATAGATGTTAGAAAATGAAATGTTCCTGTCTAATAACGCTGATAGTAGAATTGTAGTAAGTTAAATTACATCAGGTCAGAGCATAAAACCTTGAATGAAAGTTAAGCATATCAAGACCTGAGAAAGAAATACTTTGTTAAGAGAAAGTGATTTCTAAGAGCCAAAAATAAAACTAAGGCTAGAGAACTTTTCCTTGTGCCAGTTACTAAAAATTCTCTCTTAAGATGGGGATCTAACTCATTTGTTCAGGAAGTTGAGACGCTAAAGTGGACACAAATTTCAAAGGAGCCCAGATACTTCATTACATTAGAAGAAAAGACAATTTAGAAGATCCTACCTTGGAAAAGTTAATGTTACTGTTTATTGAAAGAAGGAAAGGTAACAAGTTTCAAAGTGTTTTAGATGGCAACCAATGTCCTAATCGCCTTACATATTAATACTTTATTCCATCTTCAAAATCAATCATAAGAGGTAGAATATTCCAGTTGGCCTTTTTAATGATTAAGACATTAACTTAGATTTGAATCCAAGTTGGCCTGATCCAAAGACTATTTTTCCCACTACATTATGCTATAAATAATTTTCTAGTAAAAAAATTAATGTGCCAGGAAAGCCCTACATTTTAATATATAGAGTATATTTGTTTGTTTTGTAGGTGAAAATTTTAGACAATCTGCTTATAAATTTGTGATACAGGATGCTTCATAACTAAAAAAATTCTTCAAAAATTATCCGTTGATCTGTTGATTGTATGTCATTAAACACATCTCTCTATGGAGAAAGAGAGGTGTGAGTATATTTTTTAATGAGAAGGACTTGAGAAATTTCTATACATAAGAATAGAAAGATAAGAAAATAGGACAGAAATATTCTAAATTTTCAAAAGCAAGTTGATAAATTTTATTTTGTGGTCAACAAAACATTTACATATATTTTATCCCAATATTTTCCTCAGGTATAATTAAATTTACTTGTAGTATCTCCAACACAGAGAGCCTGACATGAAAAGTTTCTCATTTCTGGATTTGGGCAAACTGTAATTTAATTAGATAATGCCTCCTGCCTTCTAGCTATGGAGTAGTATAGAATTCATAGTGTATCTTTTTTCAATGTCAGCTTCACATTTATCTGAATTTTTTTTTTTCTTTTTTTTTTTTTTTTTTTGAGACGGAGTCTCGCTCTGTCGCCCATGCTGGAGTGCAGTGGCTCAATCTCGGCCCACTGCAGGCTCTGCCTGCCAGGTTCACACTATTCTCCCACCTTAGTCTCGCCAGTAGCTGAGACTAGAGGCACCCGCCACTACTCCTGGCTATTTTTTTTTGTATTTTTAGTGGAGACAGGGTTTCACCATGTTAGCCAGGGTGTTCTTGATCTCCTGACCTTGTGATCCGCGTGCCTTGGCCTCCCAAAGTGCTGGGATTATAGGCGTGAGCCACCGCGCCTGGCCCCTGAATTTTGAATATTGTGTATAAGTTCCTTGTTCTGTGAAATGTAGTTGATAGACCTGCTTAAGAAATTTCTTCCTTGTTCTGTCACTGATTGTCAGCAACATCAAAAGTTCCAACAGTTAGCATTTATTGAGTGCTTACTGAATGCCTAATATATTGCTAAGTATATTTTTATACACTATGTCAGTTTTAACTCAGTTGTATAGACTGAAAAAGGTGTTTCCTGCCTTGAATGAGATCCTATATGATTTTAACATTAATTCATTATTGAATTTTCTTTTTAAAATTATTTTAATCAATTATATACACATATATAGTTTGCCAAATTTGTCATTTTAAAGTGTACAGTTCAGTGATAAGAAATACATTTATATTCTTTTTCTTCCTTCATTACCCCCTCCCCTCTACCCTTCTTGGCCTCTAGTAACCAACATTCTACTCTCTATCTTCATGAGATCCACTTTTGTAGCTCCCACATATGGATGAGAACATGCATTATTTATCTTTCTGTGTCTGGCTTATTTCACTTAACAAATGGCCTCCTGTTTCATCTATGTTGCAGCAAATGAAACACTTCCATTCTTTTTTATGGACAAATAGTATACTATTGTTTAATACACTACATTTTACTTACTCATTCATTGATAGACACTTAAAGTTGATTCCATATCATGGCTATTGTGAATAGTGCTGCAGTAAACATGGGATTGGAGATACCTCTTTGATATATTGATTTCCTTTCTTTTGTATATATACCCAGTAGAGGAGTTGTTAGAGAATGGAGTAGTTCTATTTTTAGTGTTTTTTTGAGGAAACTTTATACTGTTCTCCATGGTGGCAGTACTAGTTTACATTCTCCCTAATAGTGTATGAGGGTTCCCATTTCTCTACGTTCATGCCAACATCTGTTATTGTCTTTTTGATACAAGCCATTTTAACTGGGGTAAGATGATATCTCATTGTGGTTTTGACTTGTACTTGTCTGATGATTAGTGATGTTCAACATGTTTTTCATATTCCAGTTGGCTATTTGTATGTCTTCTTTTGAGAAATGTCTTTTTAAATTTTTTGCCTATTTTTAAATTGGAATTTTTTTTGCTATTGAGTTGTGTGAGCTCCTTCTATATTTTGGTTATTAGTCCCTTGTCAAATGTATAGTTTGCAAATATTTTCCCCATCCTGTAGGTTTTCTTTTCACTTGTTGGCTTCATTTGCTGTGCAGAAGGTTTCTAGCTTGATATAATCCCATTTGCCTATTTTTTTTTTCCTTTGGTTGCCTGTGTTTTTGAGGCTTTATGTTAAAAATCTTTGCCCAGGCCAATGTTCCAGAGCATTTCCCCAATGTTTTCTTCTAGTAATTTCATAGTTTTAGGTATTAGATTTAAATCTTTAGTTCATTTCGATTTGATTTCTTTGTATGATGTGAGCTAGGGGTCGAGTTTCATTCTTCTGTACATAGTTATCCAGTTTTCCAGCATCATTTATTGAGATGAGTATCCTTTCCTCATTGTGTGTTCTTGTCACCTTTGTTGAAGATGAGTTGATTATAAATGCATGAATTTATATCTGGGTTCTATATTCTATTCCATTGGTCCATGTGTCTGTTTTTATGCCATCATCATGCTGTTTTGGTTAATATAGCTTTGTAGTACACTTGAAAGTCATATAGTGTCATGCCTCCATCTTTGTTATTTTCACTCAGCATTGCTTTGGCTATTCAGGATCTTTTATGGTTCTATATAAATTTTAGGATTTTTATATGTGTGAAGAATAGAAATATTTTGATAAGGATTGCATTGAATTTGTATTGTCATTTTAAAAGCATTAATCCTCTCAATTCATGAACATGGAATATCTTTCCATTTTTTTGTTTCCTCTTCAATTTTGCATTAGAGATTTTTTTTGTACAGATCATTCATATCTTTGGATAGGTTGAGTCTTAGGTATTTTGCGTTTTTTTGTAGTTATTGTAAATAGGATTGCAATCTTGATTTCTTTTCAGATTGTTTGCTGTTGGCATATATAAATATCACTGATTTTGTATGTTGACTTTGCATCCTGGAACTGTAATGAATTCATTGATCAGTTCTATATATATATATATA